>NW_025728459.1:996467-1269246 GCF_021461385.2 Schistocerca piceifrons | reverse complement strand
GGGTGACACAGCCATCCTTGAGCAAGATTAGAAACAATCCAACATTAATGCACAAATGCAGACGGTGCTCAAAACTGCCGAGCCGTGGTTGTAACTAGGGCGTATTAAACGAAACGTTTACACGTGCGAAGCAGTTCCTTTCACACGCAGACCTAAACTGCTGCGCAAACAACATGGTAGACATAACACTACATACACGCCCAATACGTTTCCGAGAGAAAGATACCTCCGTGTGGCTGGACCAGAAACGTACATGGGTGGACCACATCGAATTCGTTGGCAACGGAGCGCACTCGAGGCTCAAACAAATGTACTTAATGCTCAACAGGGAATGTACACTGAATTGGAGGGTGTCCAGGTCCATATACACGACTCTGATTTGACCTATGATGTACGCAGCTCCGTCTGGGGTTAGACAGCTCCTACACATCTGCGCCGCCCGCATTTCATACAGAACAAAGTGCTACGCATCATTAGTAACGCTCCACGCTACACACGTGGGTCTTCACAAAAATACCACCTTGAAACCCTCAAGGAAGAATTCAAAAAATACGGCACACGAGTATACAACAACTAGACTTGTTTCATCCTTACTCTGAGAAAGAATGATCACAACCATAGGTGGAAGCATAAGCTGCCAAATTTAAGGCATAACCACCTATGTCAAGGTAACATACACCAACAAGCGGCTAACGTCGGGAAGCCCCTGCATATCATCAACATCGATAGGACAGCTGCCATTGAATCCGACCAACTGGCTACAGCAGAGAAACCGAAGAGCTCGCCCACTGACGCACAAACAAATCGCCAACATCGCCCTACACTGTGAATCTGATATATGACCTATCGGACACAAAACGGTAATGAACCTGTTGCAGGTATGCTGACGCTAACCGAGAGATCAACACCGGCACCCAGCGGCAGCCGCAGAGTAGAAGCCTACCCTTGCATGACCTGTCGCAGGCAGCAAGACATCTCTACTGCTCATACTATCCGACCTAACTATCGCCGAGAATTTTTTCCCTTGGCTCTTGCCTTGGCACTTTTCTTTCCTCTGACCTTCAAACCGCTACCCTTCGTTCGGCCTTCGAACCAATCTGTCTCCAGATGAACGCATACAAATGGTTAATTTAACCAGACGTACCCAGACATCGCAGTACCCACATCCTGCGACACCAAACTTTAGTGGAAGCTAATTCTTATGCAGAGATGGCAGCAAACATCTTGAGTTGGCCATCATGCCGGAGTGGGCGTGGAGGGGATCCTCCTCTTATAAAAATAAAGCCCTCTACGAAACTGCTGTACACGTCACGTAATAAGGTCCAGTTAAATGTGTCTCACTCCTGAGTTAATCAGGCTGCAACTCTTGTCAATGAACCAGTGGAAGCGCCTCACCGAGAGCTCAAAATTTATTGAGGTTTGTTGTACGTTAATTAGTCACGAAATTACTATGCTTTTGCTGATTGGCAGTTGCGGGAGAACTTGTCTAAGCTGTACCTTATATATAAAGATTACGAATAAGGTCTGCGCTGCTAGAATCGTGGTGCTGCTCTTTTATATGACGTATAGCCCTTCGTTGTGTTATTCACAAACGCGAAACGCGAACAGTAGTTAGCTGGGTTAACATCCCTTCCGTGTTATTGCAGCTCTGACAGATACGCAATGCGTTAGCAATAACGGAACTGAAGGACCAAATCCAGCTCTGGAGCCGACTACACACCAGCCCAGGTAGCACCGCCGCCAGGCTCCACGTCATACAGCGGCTGCCATTCAAACCCCGCTCGCAGCCAAATCCCTACTCTCACATTTAAACACAACCTGTCGCGTCACACCCCCTAAAAGGTCTTGTCTGCACTACACGCAGTTAGAGACTACTTCGGTTGTGAAATTTGTGAGGCGTTTAAGCGGGTCGTCTCTTCAAGTTGACCACTCGCTTTTCACATTACAGACGAACTGCCTGCCAAAATGGAAGTTACAGTAGCCACGATTTTCTCAGTTCGTCTTCTCTGCATAAATGGGTTATAGCGAAGGTAAATTTGAAATTACTGAACTGCGAGAGCATCCAAAGGAATGTCCCATTATTAGTATCGCTTAGCGAAGATTATTATGTCCAGATAGTTTTAGCAACAGGAGTTGCTTGATACCAAATGTGAAAAGCAGCGACATCCCAAGTTCACATGGAACATCTATGTGGTCGTGCCTCGTTTCTTGCCAGACAGGAATCTTTAACGTTAGTACGGGTCTGGAGTTTTAGTTTTAGATCACTTCAGTAAATGTTCTTTAATACCGTTATCGATTTTCCTAATTATGCTGTTGTAATGGGGGTGGTAGTAGCTTCCACTTCAAGGTACAGATGGGGAGAGTTGTATCAAACCTGCTACCAGAGACAGGGATTCATATTAAATTCCCCAGAGTATCTTGCACAAAAATTTCTTTGCACAGGTAAGTAGAGAAGTAACCCGTTAAGGTAATGTCTTAGACCTAGCAACAAACAGACCCAAACCAATCAATCCACGTAGAGGGAGGTATCAGTTATCATAAAGCTAGGACTACGGGTTTTGCAAAGGATGTTAAGAAGGATAGGAAGAAATCTTTGCTCAGCAGGAGAGACAAGATACAAATAGTGGAGTATCTCAGCACGCAGCACCTATATTCAATGATGAGCACCGAGATGTGGATAAAGGTAGGAATTCAAAAGTATTGTCCAAGTAAGGTCTTCAGACAGAAGATAGATTCACCGCCTTTTGATATTCGTGACAGTGAAGTGCCCTTGAACGAAGAGAGCACCTGCGATTCGAGGAAACTATAACAGTAGCTGACAAAATCGGGACAAATCCAAAACCACGTTAAGGAGAGCAATGGGCGAAGCAATCAGTGACCTCGAAATTAAAAATTTCGCCAGATAATCTAAGGAGAGCTCATAATACATTTTGGTATTACATAATGTAAGTAAGCGGTACGAAATTGTCTGTTCACACCCACGGTGACCACAAAGGCAGCCAAACGAATTGCACAGATGCTCGAATATCTCTACAGAAGATGTTACAGTAGAGGCGTTGTGCTCCGAGCAGCGCCTTGTTACTGAAATTCCAAGCAAGCACCGTCCGGGAAAAGTCCGCCGCTAAAACATACTACTTCCCCCTCATACAGGTTGCATGAAAGACCGCGACGTGAAAATTCGTTGAAATACAGCAGCCAGTTCAGAGGCTTACCATGATCATCCCACACGCCACTCGCTAGTGGAACAGGGTAAGGTGGAACCAGTGTGATATACGTAGTACCTCCCGTCGGAAACTATTAGGTGGTTTGCGGAAAACTATGCAGGTTTCGATGATTGCCATAGAATGCACTTTCAGGATTCTACCGGTTCACTTCATCCGACGTTCGGGTCTCTAAGCTACAATCATGGAACACACTATATTGTATATAGACTGAAGGGAATAGCGATTTACATCACATCCGAATGTTTGCAGCATCATTACGTACAATATCACGAATTATCAATTCACATAACATAATCGCGGTATCAGAATCTGGAAAGTAAACACGCTCATCCATACTGATTCTGAAAGTAGCAAATACTAAAGTAAAAAGAAAAATATATGTAATCAATCGCTGCAGCAACTATTTTAGCACTATTCACAAAGTATAAGGAAAGGCAATCAATATCTACATACCGTACGTCACAGGACAATGAGGTGATATATCCTAAGCGCCAAATTGACGATACAACTTGGATGCTATGCGTCAACAAGAAACCATTCACTATTAGCACACTTCCTACAAAAAGCAATGCGTAGCATACCACCAGATGAATTAACATAACAATCGCCGCTAGTACTATTCTAAGGTAATTCAACAAACGAAGAAAATTGCTACAGCTTTTCCACCATTTATCATTGGACAATATAGTCATCTAGGCAACGCGAAACTCAGTGTAAACGTAGAGCGGATGAACGTATCAGCCAAGCAGTTCTTTCGACCATAGTGTCCGAAACTTTAAAAAACCAACACTTAAAAATACGCAGTACAAAAAGAATAAAGCCCCAGATACAGTAACAAATCAACACTTACAGTAACAGAATACACAGGGAACATTACAATCATGCTAAAACTAATTTAGCGCAATTCACAAAACAGAAAGAAGTGCATTTTCTGTCCCTACCATTTGAAAACCGACCGCGTAGCAATATACGCTAAGCGTGGCTTACACAAGAAACACTGACCACCATGCAACAGCGAGGAATCTTTTACGAATGTAGCCTATGATACAGTAACAAATCAAAGCTTATAGTAACAGAATACACAGGGAACATTACAATCATGCTAAAACTAATTTAGCGCAATTCACAAAACAGAAAGGAGTGTATTTTCTGTGCCTACCATTTGAAAACCGACCGCATAGCAATATACACTAAGCGTGGCTTGCTCATGAAACACTGATCTCCATGCAACAGCGAGGCATTGCTTAGGAATGTAGCCTAAGATACAGTAACAAATCAACGCTTATAGTAACAGAATACACAGGGAACATTACAATCATGCTAAAACTAATTTAGCGCAATTCACAAAACAGAAAGAAATGCATTATCTGTGCCTACCACTTGAAAACCGACCGCATAGCAATATACACTAAGCGTGGCTTGCTCATGAAACACTGATCTCCATGCAACAGCGAGGCATTGCTTAGGAATGTAGCCGAAGATACAGTAACAAATCAACGCTTATAGTAACAGAATACACAGGGAACATTACAATCATGCTAAAACTAATTTAGCGCAATTCACAAAACAGAAAGAAATGCATTTTCTGTGCCTACCACTTGAAAACCGACCGCGTAGCAATATACGCTAAGCGTGGCTTACACAAGAAACACTGACCACCATGCAACAGCTGGGAATCGTTTACGAATGTAGCCTATGATACAGTCGCAAATCAAAGCTTATAGTATCAGAATACACAGGGAACATTACAATCATGCTAAAACTGATTTAGCGCAATTCACAAAACAGAAAGGAGTGCATTTTCTGTGCCTACCATTTGAAAACCGACCGCGTAGCAATATACGCTAAGCGTGGCTTACACAAGAAACACTGACCACCATGCAACAGCGAGGAATCGTTTACGAATGTAGCCTATGATACAGTCGCAAATCAAAGCTTATAGTAACAGAATACACAGGAAACATTACAATCATGCTAAAACTAATTTAGCGCAATTCACAAAACAGAAAGAAATGCATTTTCTGTGCCTACCACTTGAAAACCGACCGCGTAGCAATATACGCTAAGCGTGGCTTACACAAGAAACACTGACCACCATGCAACAGCGAGGAATCGTTTACGAATGTAGCCTATGATACAGTCGCAAATCAAAGCTTATAGTATCAGAATACACAGGAAACATTACAATCATGCTAAAACTAATTTAGCGCAATTCACAAAACAGAAAGGAATGCATTTTCTGTGCCTACCATTTGAAAACCGACCGCGTAGCAATATACGCTAAGCGTGGCTTACACAAGAAACACTTACCACCATGCAACAGCGAGGAATCGTTCACGAATGTAGCCTATGATACAGTAACAAATCGACGCTTATAGTAACAGAATACACAGGGAACACTACAATCATGCTAAAACTAATTTAGCGCAATTCACAAAACAGAAAGGAGTGCATTTTCTGTGCCTACTATTAGAAAACCGACCGCGTAGCAATATACGCTAAGCGTGGCTTACACAAGAAACACTGACCACCATGCAACAGCGAGGAATCGTTTACGAATGTAGCCTATGATACAGTCGCAAATCAACGCTTATAGTAACAGAATACACAGGGAACATTACAATCATGCTAAAACTAATTTAGCGCAATTCACAAAACAGAAAGGAGTGCATTTTCTGTGCCTACCACTTGAAAACCGACCGCGTAGCAATATACGCTAAGCGTGGCTTACACAAGAAACACTGACCACCATGCAACAGCGAGGAATCATTCACGAATGTAGCCTATGATACAGTAACAAATCAACGCTTATAGTAACAGAATACACAGGGAACATTACGATCATGATAAAACTAATTTAGCGCAATTCACAAAACAGAAAGGAGTGTATTTTCTGTGCCTACCATTTGAAAACCGACCGCATAGCAATATACGCTAAGCGTGGCTTACACAAGAAACACTGACCACCATGCAACAGCGAGGAATCTTTTACGAATGTAGCCTATGATACAGTAACAAATCAAAGCTTATAGTAACAGAATACAAAGGATGGTTGGTTGGTTGTTTGAGGTTAAAGGGACCAAACAGCAAGGTCATCAGTCCCTTGTTTCAAATAGACTCCATTCTGCTAACGGGACATCTCAGTATAGTCAGAAAAATAAAACGGATAAAGGGGAAACGTAAAAGGGCAGTCACGTTGTCATTAGTAAAAACAAATGAGGGAAGTTGGCAAGAGAACGAACCCAACACTATGCTGAAACAGCATAGGCAAGACCACCTGTGACTTAAAAGGTACAACTGCTATAATGCAGAAAGTACGTATGGGAATAGAAAAACTAACCAAGCCTTAAAAAGAAGGGGTAAAAACAGAGTAAAAGGGAAAGAAAAGAGGATTCCGGTCAGGGAGGTGAATCGGGAATCTCTGAACACTGCCTACAGTGGGAGACACCCAAACACTCACCGCCCTGCCCCAACACCAGAGGGAGATTAAAAACTTTAAAACTGAGAATAAAAACCACTCTCCCGGAGGAAACCTAGAACCAGAGAGACCATCCGGGAATCGTCAGCCAACATCAAAGGTAAAGTGTGGGGGAGTCTGTACTTAGCACGCAGAGCCAAAAGAAGGGGGCATTCAACCAAAATGTGGGCCACTGACTGGAAGGCTCCACAACCACATAGCGGGGGTGGCTCATCACGCAAAAGGAAACCATGGGTCAGCCTGGTATGGCCAATGCGGAGACGACACAGTGTGGTCTAGTCCTTGCGGGAGAGGCTAAAGGAAGAACGCCATGGGCCTGTATTCACCTTAATGGCACGAAGTTTATTAGACAGTGGAGTAGCCTCCCAAGAATTGGCCCATGACTGTGCAAAGTGGGATTTGATGTGAAGCCGTAAATCTGCTGCAGGAGGGGTTACAGAAAACGGGGGTAAGTAACTGCTCCCCCAGCCAAACGATCAGCGAGCTCATTACCTGGGATACCCACATGGCCCGGGACCCATAGGAAGTCAATGGAACAAGCAGCACGGTGAAGATCAGCGAGATGGTCATGGATGGCAGAGACCAAGGGATGGCGCGAAAAACACCGGTCAATAGCAAGAAGGCCACTCATCGAGTCCGTACATAACAAAACGCGGTTGTGTTGGGATTGTTTAATAAAGGTAAGGGCCCGGGAAATTGCCATCAATTCCGCAGTAAACACCCCACATGAGGGTGGCAGTAGATGATTTTCCGTTCCAACAAAGGACGTGAAGGCATACCCAACATGATCAGCAGATTTAGAGCCATCAGTGTAAAAAACAACAGCATCCCGAAACTCCCATAAAATTTGGCGGAAAAAGGAACGGAACACCACCGGGGGGATGGAATCTTTCGGACCGCGGCGGAGATCCATCCGAATTCGAGGCCGAGGAACTAACCAAGGAGGGGTGGAGGGGAGGGAGCGAGGAAGACAGGACAAAGAAGGAAGCCGAAAATCACGGGTAAGAGACGCAAGGCGCAGCCCAACCGGTAAACCCGCCCGAGGGCGGGAGTCAGGCGGGCGACGTCCATGGTCTGGGAATAGGATAGAATAGGAAGGATGAGCGGGAGAAGAACGGATAGTAAGGGCATAAGACACCAGAAGCTGGGACCGCCGAACAGAAAGGGGGGGGATCCCAGCTTCAACCAGGAGACTATCAACAGGGCTAGTAGGGAAGGCACCGGTGGCCAAACGGATACCACGATGGTGGACTGGATCCAGCACGTGCAGCGTGGAAGGAGCAGCTGAACCATAAACTTGACAACCATAGTCCAAACGTGACAGAACTAGAGCACGATAAAGACGGAGGAGGAGGGAACGGTCCGCACCCCAGGAGGAGTGGGCAAGGAAGCGAAGGACATTGAGTTTACGGAAACATCCTACCTTCAGGAGTCTGATATGGGGCAGCCAAGTGAGCTTGTTGTCGAAAAGAAGACCTAGGAAACGAAACTGTGGAACCACAGGCAATCTTTGTGCAGCGAGATAGAGCTCTGGATCAGGGTGGACCGTAGTACGGCGACAGAAGTGGACCACCCGCGATTTTAAAGGAGAGAATTGAAACCCGTGGGAGAGGGTCCATGCAGAGGCACGCCGTATAGCCACCTGGAGCTGCCGTTCTGCAGATGGCATCGAGGAGGAACTAACCCAAATGCAGAAATCATCCACATACAGGGCAGGGGCGACCAAGGGACCGACAGAGGCCACAAGTCCATCGATAGCTATGAGGAAAAGAAGGACACTCAAGACAGAACCCTGTGGGATGCCCGTCTCCTGGGTCCGTGGAGAACTAAAAGCAGTACCAACTCTAACTCTGAATGACCGATGGATCAGGAACTGGCGGATAAAAATCGGGAGTGGGCCCCGAAGACCCCACTGATGAAGGGTTAGTAAGATGTGATGGCGCCAGGCCGTGTCATAGGCCTTGCGAAGGTCAAAAAACACTGCAACCAAATGGCGGCGCTGGGAAAAAGCCTGCCGAACTGCGGATTCCAAGCGAAGCAAATGATCGATTGGAGATCGTCCCTCTCGAAAGCCACACTGGTAAGGGGACAATAGATCCCGAGATTCGAGGACCCAAGTGAGCCGACGGGCTACCAGCCGTTCAAGTAACTTACAACCAACATTGGTCAAACTAATTGGCCGATAGCTGTCAACAGATAGGGGGTTCTGACCAGGCTTAAGGACAGGAACCACAATGCTATCCCTCCACTGAGAAGGGAAGTCACCCTGGAGCCAGATACGGTTAAACACCCGAAGAAGATGGTGCCGTTGTGGAGCACTGAGATGTTGAAGCAGCTGGTTATGAATGGAATCTGGGCCAGGAGCTGTATCATGAGAAGCAGATAGAGCAGAAAGAAATTCCCATTCAGTGAAAGGTTCGTTGTAAGATTCTGACTCACAAGTGGTGAAACATAAGGTGACAGCTTCAGCCTGCTGTTTTTGATGAAGGAAAGCAGCTGGATAGGAGGCCGACGCTGATGCCACTGCAAAATGGGTCGCAAGATGTTCTGCGAGAACTAATGGGTCCGTACAAATGCCATCTGGGAGGTGAAGGCCTGGGAGGGTGGACTGCCGATGGCAACCTTGGAGAGAGCGAAGTGTAGCCCATACCCGTGACAGAGGGACAGTGGAACCAAGGGAAGAAACGAATCGTTCCCAACATATCCGCTTGCTCTGTTTGATTAAATAACGGGCTTTAGCGCGAAGGCGCTTAAAGGTAGAAAGGCTGGCTACAGACGGGTGCCTCTTAAACTGTTGCAAAGCTCGACGGCGATCACGGATGGCAATGGCAATGGCCGTACTCCACCACGGGACTTGCCGACGACGAAATTGTCCAGATGAGCGCGGGACAGCAAGGTTAGCAGCGCGAACAATCGCGTCAGACACGTCACGTAGGACGTCATCAATACAACCCGACAAAGAGGGAGAAAACTCGACCTGTGCAGTATATAGAGGCCAATCAGCGCGGTGGAAAGACCAACGAGGTAACCTCTCCATCGGGGAGCGGGAAGGGAGCGTGATAATCAACGGGAAATGGTCACTATCACAAAGGTCGTCGTGTGGCGACCAGTGTAATGAAGGGAGGAGAGAGGGAGAAGAAAGAGAAAGATCAATGGCAGAAAAGGTACCATGACCAGCACTGAAATGAGTAGGGGAGCCATCATTAAGAAGGCACAGGTCGTGGTCTGCAATAAATTGGTCGATAAGAAGACCTCGTCTAGATGGAAAGGCACTGCCCCACAAAGGATGATGAGCATTAAAATCCCCAAGGAGGAGGAAGGGAGGAGGAAGTTGCTGAAGAAGGGTGGTTAAGGCAGCAGGTGTAAGAGTCCTGTCAGGAGGGAGATAAAGATTGCATACTGTGACTGCAGAGTCTAGGTGGACCCTAACAGCAACTGCTTCCAATGTAGTTTGGAGAGGAATCCACGTGCTAGCAATGTCTGTACGGACCAACGTACAAACGCCACCAGAAGCCCGCAAGGGTCCGACCCGATTTCGACAGAAAACACGGAACCCACGGAGGGTCGGTGAGTGAGCATCAGTAAAATGAGATTCCTGGAGAACCACACAAGCTGCTGAGTAGGACGAAAGAAGGGATTTCAATTCCGGAAGGTGACGATAGTAGCCATTACAATTCCATTGGAGAACCACAGAACGATGGTTTAAATGAGGGCTGAACACGCTAAATCCAGTCATACCGCCGGGTCCCCACCCGTCACCGACAAGGAGGGGGCGACATCCATAAACGACAGGTCAGAATCCGGTTGTGAAGCCGGGGAAGTAACCTCCGGTGACACCAGAGGCTCTTTGTCCCGGGACTTATGTTTCTTCTTCTTTTCAGGCTGAGATCGAGGAGGGCTGTGTGGCATAATGGAGCCAGCTGCAGCAAGATCAGGAACAGAAAGAGACCGGGCGACCTGGGGGCCGATAGACCGCGGCTCTCGCGGTCGCCGCGCTGCAGCAGACCTTTGACCTGGAAGGTGCCGGGAAGGGGCATCCCGGGAGAGGCGCCCTTGACCGGCAGACGCCGAAGGAGTGGGACACTTCTCCGGCTGGGGAGGGGGAGTGGCGCCCAGAGGAGAAGGTGTGGGAGCCGCAGGGGAGGGGGGAAGGAGAGGGGTCCGGGATGGGGGTAAGGAAGGGGGAGGAAGGGATGAAGATGTAACCAAGGCGTAACTAGATGTCATGGACACAGGGTGCAATCGTGCATATTTCTTACAGGCCTCTGTGTAGCTTAAACGATCAAGAGACTTATACTCCTGTATCTTTTTTTCTTTCTTATAGACTGGGCAATCTGCTGAACGTGGAGAATGACTACCATGACAATTTACACATACAGGAGGGGGAACACAGGGACTCCCCTCATGGAGTGGACGTCCACAGTCACCACAGAGAGGGTCCTGGGTACAGCGAGAAGACATGTGGCCAAAACGCAAGCACTTGAAACACCGCATAGGAGGTGGGATGTACGGCTTCACATCACAGCGATAGACCATAATCTTAACTTTCTCAGGAAGGGTATCCCCTTCAAAGGCCAGGATAAAGGCACCAGTATCAATACGATTATCTTTAGGACCCTTCTGAACACGCCGAACAAAGTGAACACCCCGCCGTCCGAGATTGTCCCGAAGTTCCTCATCAGTTTGAAGGATGAGGTCTCTGTGAAAAATCACACCTTGTACCATATTTAGAGACTGGTGAGGGGTAATGGACACGGGAATTGTGCCAAGATGGGTACAGGCACGAAGGGCCGCAGATTGGGCAGCCGAAGCAGTTTTTATCAGTAATGAACCCGACCGCATCTTGCTCAGGGAGTCCACTTTGCCGAACTTGTCTTCAATGTGTTCCACAAAGAATAAAGGTTTGACACTGGTGAAAGTATCTCCATCAGTCCTGGTGCAAACTAGATAATGGGGGAAAGGTTTTGCCCCTAGACGACGGGCCTGACCCTCCTCCCAGGGGGTAGCCACGGAAGGGAAGGCCGAAGGGGCAAGAGAAGCAGCACTTGAGGAATCAGTACCACGCAGAGAGACGGCCGCAGAAGAGCGGCCAGAGGTTTGGACCCTTATGCGTTTCATCTGCATAGCGTCCGCCCTGATACCACCCACTCCGATCAGGGGCTCTCCTCACGGGCGCCACCCAGCCACAGCAAGGGCCGTCTGGCACGGCGGCCATTGCCGGGAGTTCCGATGCTCCAGGATGACGAGCAACCACTCCAAGGCATGCATGAGGATGTCACAGCTCAGGTATCAGAAGTGTGATCCCTGTGTGTTCAGGGGGCTCAACCAAAAGGGTACATAGCGACCCCACCACACGGGCTGGCTACCGTGCTGGCTATGCACCCTAGCATCAGACAACGACGTAGAAGAAAAGGTGGAATATACTAGGAGGGCACACGTCGGAGACACTAGGTAAGGTGCTCTTCCCCAAATGGCTCACACTACGGAAGAGAAATTTTGGAATGGAGGTCAAACCCCAGAGGGGGACCAAGGAATGCCAAAAGGAGGAGATGATTACGCAACAACGCCAGAGTGTAAGACCAACAGAACCAGGAGGATAGCGGGGGCCAACATAAGCAAGGACACCAATAGAGGGAGAGGAGAGGGCGAGGGGAAAGGGGTATGGAGGGGAAAGGAGAGGAAGGGAAAGGAAATGCAGCCCGGGAGAGAAAGAAGGCTGCAATGGCTCGGGGCCCCGTGCTCGCCACGCACGTATCCACGAAAGAGTTGTGGACCCCCTGGGGGGGAATACACAGGAAACATTACAATCATGCTAAAACTAATTTAGCGCAATTCACGAAACAGAAAGAAATGCATTTTCTGTGCCTACCACCTGAAAACCGACCGCGTAGCAATATACGCTAAGCGTGGCTTACACAAGAAACACTGACCACCATGCAACAGCGAGGAATCGTTTAGGAATGTAGCCTAAGATACAGTAACAAATCAACGCTTATAGTAACAGAATACACAGGGAACATTACAATCATGCTAAAACTAATTTAGCGCAATTCACAAAACAGAAAGAAATGCATTTTCTGTGCCTACCACTTGAAAACCGACCGCGTAGCAATATACGCTAAGCGTGGCTTACACAAGAAACACTGACCACCATGCAACATTGAGGAATCGTTCACGAATGTAGCCTATGATACAGTAACAAATCGACGCTTATAGTAACAGAATACACAGGGAACATTACAATCATGCTAAAACTAATTTAGCGCAATTCACAAAACAGAAAGATATGCATTTTCTGTGCCTACCACTTGAAAACCGACCGCGTAGCAATTTACACTAAGCGTGGCTTGCTCATGAAACACTGATCTCCCTTCAACAGCGAGGCATTGCTTAGGAATGTAGCCTAAGATACAATATCAACGCTTATAGTAACAGAATACACAGGGAACATTACAATCATGCTAAAACTAATTTAGCGCAATTCACAAAACAGAAAGAAATGCATTTTCTGTGCCTACCACTTGAAAACCGACCGCGTAGCAATATACGCTAAACGTGGCATACACAAGAAACACTGACCACCATGCAACAGCGAGGAATCGTTTACGAATGTAGCCTATGATACAGTAACAAATCAACGCTTATAGTAACAGAATACACAGGAAACATTACAATCATGCTAAAACTAATTTAGCGCAATTCACAAAACAGAAAGAAATGCATTATCTGTGCCTACCACTTGAAAACCGACCGCATAGCAATATACACTAAGCGTGGCTTGCTCATGAAGCACTGATCTCTTGCAACAGCGAGGCATTGCTTAGGAATGTAGCCGAAGATACAGTAACAAATCAACGCTTATAGTAACAGAATACACAGGGAACATTACAATCATGCTAAAACTGATTTAGCGCAATTCACAAAACAGAAAGAAATGCATTTTCTGTGCCTACCACTTGAAAACCGACCGCGTAGCAATATACGCTAAGCGTGGCTTACACAAGAAACACTGACCACCATGCAACAGCGAGGAATCGTTTACGAATGTAGCCTATGATACAGTAACAAATCAATGCTTATAATAACAGAATACACAGGGAACATTACAATCATGCTAAAACTAATTTAGCGCAATTCACAAAACAGAAAGGAGTGCATTTTCTGTGCCTACCATTTGAAAACCGACCGCGTAGCAATATACGCTAAGCGTGGCTTACACAAGAAACACTGACCACCATGCAACAGCGAGGAATCGTTTACGAATGTAGCCTATGATACAGTCGCAAATCAACGCTTATAGTAACAGAATACACAGGGAACATTACAATCATGCTAAAACTAATTTAGCGCAATTCACAAAACAGAAAGGAGTGCATTTTCTGTGCCTACCATTTGAAAACCGACCGCGTAGCAATATACGCTAAGTGTGGCTTACACAAGAAACACTGATCTCCATGCAACAGCGAGGCACTGCTTAGGAATGTAGCCTAAGATACAGTAACAATTCAACGCTTATAGTAACAGAATACACAGGGAACATTACAATCATGCTAAAACTAATTTAGCGCAATTCACAAAACAGAAAGAAATGCATTTTCTGTGCCTACCACTTGAAAACAGACCGCGTAGCAATATACGCTAAGCGTGGCTTACACAAGAAACACTGACCACCATGCAACAGCGAGGCATTGCTTAGGAATGTAGCCTAAGATACAGTAACAAATCAACGCTTATAGTAACAGAATACACAGGGAACATTACAATCATGCTAAAACTAATTTAGCGCAATTCACAAAACAGAAAGAAATGCATTATCTGTGCCTACCACATGAAAACCGACCGCGTAGCAATATACGCTAAGCGCGGCTTACACAAGAAACACTGATCTCCATGCAACAGCGAGGAATCGTTTACGAATGTAGCCTATGACACAGTCGCAAATCAAAGCTTATAGTAACAGAATACACAGGGAACATTACAATCATGCTAAAACTAATTTAGCGCAATTCACAAAACAGAAAGAAATGCATTATCTGTGCCTACCACTTGAAAACCGACCGCATAGCAATATACACTAAGCGTGGCTTGCTCATGAAGCACTGATCTCTTGCAACAGCGAGGCATTGCTTAGGAATGTAGCCGAAGAAATGCATTTTCTGTGCCTACCACTTGAAAACCGACCGCGTAGCAATATACGCTAAGCGTGGTTTACACAAGAAACACTGACCACCATGCAACAGCGAGGAATCGTTTACGAATGTAGCCTATGATACAGTAACAAATCGACGCTTATAGTACCAGAATACACAGGGAACATTACAATCATGCTAAAACTAATGTAGCGCAATTCACAAAACAGAAAGAAATGCATTTTCTGTGCCTACCATTATAAAACCGACCGCGTAGCAGTATACACTAAGCGTGGGTTACACAAGAAACACTGACCACCATGCAACAGCGAGGAATCGTTTACGAATGTAGCCTAAGATACAGTAACAAATCAACGCTTATAGTAACAGAATACACAGGTAACATTACAATCATGCTAAAACTAATTTAGCGCAATTCACAAAACAGAAAGAAATGCATTATCTGTGCCTACCACTTGAAAACCGACCGCATAGCAATATACACTAAGCGTGGCTTGCTCATGAAACACTGATCTCCATGCAACAGCGAGGCATTGCTTAGGAATGTAGCGGAAGATACAGTAACAAATCAACGCTTATAGTAACAGAATACACAGGGAACATTACAATCATGCTAAAACTAATTTAGCGCAATTCACAAAACAGAAAGAAATGCATTTTCTGTGCCTACCACTTGAAAACCGACCGCGTAGCAATATACGCTAAGCGTGGCTTACACAAGAAACACTGACCACCATGCAACAGCTGGGAATCGTTTACGAATGTAGCCTATGATACAGTCGCAAATCAAAGCTTATAGTATCAGAATACACAGGGAACATTACAATCATGCTAAAACTAATTTAGCGCAATTCACAAAACAGAAAGGAGTGCATTTTCTGTGCCTACCATTTGAAAACCGACCGCGTAGCAATATACGCTAAGCGTGGCTTACACAAGAAACACTGACCACCATGCAACAGCGAGGAATCGTTTACGAATGTAGCCTATGATACAGTCGCAAATCAAAGCTTATAGTATCAGAATACACAGGAAACATTACAATCATGCTAAAACGAATTTAGCGCAATTCACAAAACAGAAAGGAATGCATTTTCTGTGCCTACCATTTGAAAACCGACCGCGTAGCAATATACGCTAAGCGTGGCTTACACAAGAAACACTTACCACCATGCAACAGCGAGGAATCGTTCACGAATGTAGCCTATGATACAGTAACAAATCAAAGCTTATACTAACAGAATACACAGGAAACATTACTATCACGCTAAAACTAATTTAGCGCAATTCACAAAACAGAAAGAAATGCATTTTCCCCTGCCTACCACTTGAAAACCGACCGCGTAGCAATATACGCTAAGCGTGGCTTACACAAGAAACACTGACCACCATGCAACAGCGAGGAATCGTTTACGAATGTAGCCTATGATACAGTCGCAAATCAACGCTTATAGTAACAGAATACACAGGGAATATTACAATCATGCTAAAACTAATTTAGCGCAATTCACAAAACAGAAAGAAATGCATTTTCTGTGCCTACGACTTGAAAACCGACCGCGTAGCAATATACACTAAGCGTGGCTTGCTCATAAAACACTGATCTCCCATCAACAGCGAGGCATTGCTTAGGAATGTAGCCTAAGATACAGTAACAAATCAACGCTTATAGTAACAGAATACACAGGGAACATTACAATCATGCTAAAACTAATTTAGCGCAATTCACAAAACAGAAAGAAATGCATTTTCTGTGCGTACCACTTGAAAACCGACCGTGTAGCAATATACGCTAAGCGTGGCTTACACAAGAAACACTGACCACCATGCAACAGCGAGGAATCGTTTACGAATGTAGCCTATGATACAGTAACAAATCAAAGCTTATAGTAACAGAATACACAGGAAACATTACAATCATGCTAAAACTAATTTAGCGCAATTCACAAAACAGAAAGAAATTCATTTTCTGTGCCTACCACATGAAAACCGACCGTGTAGCAATATACGCTAAGCGTGGCTTACACAAGGAACACTGACCACCATGTAACAGCGAGGAATCCTTTATGAATGTAGCCTATGATACAGTCGCAAATCAAAGCTTATAGTAAGAGAATACACAGGTAACATTACAATCATGCTAAAACTAATTTAGCGCAATTCACAAAACAGAAAGAAATGCATTATCTGTGCCTACCTCTTGAAAACTGACCGCATAGCAATATACACTAAGCGTGGCTTGCTCATGAAACACTGATCTCCATGCAACACCGAGGCATTGCTTAGGAATGTAGCCTAAGATACAGTAACAAATCAAAGCTTATAGTAACAGAATACACAGGGAACATTACAATCATGCTAAAACTAATTTAGCGCAATTCACAAAACAGAAAGAAATGCATTTTCTGTGCCTACCATTTGAAAACCGACCGCGTAGCAATATACGCTAAGCGTGGCTTACTCAAGAAACACTGATCTCCATGCAACAGCGAGGCATCGTTTAGGAATGTAGCCTAACATACAGTAACCAATAAACGCTTATAGTAACAGAATACACAGGAAACATTACAATCATGCTAAAACTAATTTAGCGCAATTCACAAAGCAGAAAGAAATGCATTTTCTGTGCCTACCATTTGAAAACTAACCGTGTAGCAATAGACGCAAGGCGCGGCTTACTCAAGAAACACGGTGATCTCCATGCAACAGCGTGGCGACGTTTAGGATTGTAGCCCCAGATACATTAACAAAGCAAAGCTTATAATTGCAGAATTCACAGGGAACATTACAATTATGCTATAACTATTTTAGCGCAGTTCACAAAACGGTAAAGTATGTATTTTTCTGTGTCTACCGTTCGAGATTCGGCAGTGTGGCAATTTGCGCAACGTGAGCCTCACTCACTATACGAGGTGGCTTCCGTGCGTTAGCGAATCAGTGTATCCGACCTTTAGATATGCCATAGCAATACCTTGAATTACACGTGATAACAGGAGATTTACAAGGGCATGTGCAGCTATTATAACGTGTAGCAAAGCTTGAAGTACAGTTTTCAGTTTGTGTATACTTTTAGCAAAGCTTACTGCAGGGATTTATGCGCGACGAGGGTCGCTGATGCGTCACTTAGCGATCCATGTTCTTTTAGGGAGAGAGCACATGTCCGAATATTATAATATTGACTGGAAACTAGTGGGAGCTGAACGCCAAGTTGACTGCCATTTAACCTGTTAATATGAGGCACTTTAATGACGGTGAACCATGCAAGTAATATTTCGCGGAAAGTTCTTCAAAATCAAAGCTAGCTTACTGCGTAAATCTAACTACTTTATGTATGTAAATACTTCTGAATTGGACAATTGATACATAAGCTATACAACAAGGTATGTGCCCTGACAGCCATTTTCATCGTCATACTCGCATTTGCGGTTGTGCTTTTCAGACCGTGCACATAACGAATGCTCAAACCTGAGTACAGCAGCTGACCTTACCCGACTGCCCTGGACGTAGGTCGGACGTGTCGCAGCGTCAACATTGGCGACCCAAGCGCCTGCTGAGAGCCGGCGCCTCACGTCCTCCACTGCCCCAGACTGGCCGTGGCTGCCTCTCGCTCCGCCAGTGCGGCTACACGGCGCCCCCTGTGGACTGAAGCCGCCGGCACCGGCGGAACAGGCTGTGACTGTCACAGCGCCCCCTCTCCCTCCAAACTTCTCACTGGATGAGCATTTCCTGGTGAACACGTGAGAACAGTGGATTTGTCACTAGGAAAACAGGTCGCACAGCTTCAATGGGCACCAGTGTTGAGGTTTGCAGTAAATGCACTTCAGTTTCTTCTGAATTTGGCCGAAAGTCATGTCAGTATAGTAACACAAAAGTTCCTATTCCGTATAGAGGCACAACAATATTTATACTTGCCGAACGACGTCTACCCTTAATGTAAGGATCTCCGGTCCTGGTCTCTTCATTAAAAAACAGGTCCAGTGGGCGTAGGTCTCGCCCTCAGAAGGTCCTGTACACAATTTTGTAAGTGGATGGCTCATCTATAGGTGTTGGTGCGTGATTTGGGGATTGTAATACGTGACGGATGTCCATAATCAATTTTGCAATGTCCTGACATAGAAGCTTCAATATTGTGCTCCGCCTTCAAACAGCACATCTTAGTATTTGACAAAAAAAAAAAAAAAAAAGGTTCAAATGGCTCTAAGGACTATGGGACTTGACATCTGAGGTCATCAGGCCCCTAGACTTAGAACTACTTAAACCTAACTAACCTGAGGACATCACACACATCCGCGCCCGAGTCAGGATTCGAACCTGCGACCTTAGCGGTCGCGCGGTTCCAGACTGTAGCGCCTAGAACCGCTTGGCCACGCTGGCCGGCTTGAACATAGCAGTATAGAACAATTTCTATGAGGTCAGTATCACAGTTCATGAATTTCTAGAAACACATCATTTGCACACATGTGACTGAACCCAGAATCTTACTTTTCTTTCAAGAACAGGACCCACACATTACATCTCTATCGAAAGTAACGAAATGCAATATAACTGCAGCAAATAATTTATATGAAGGTTAGTAAAGAGATATCGGTGGATTTGGTGATTTAACACTTCTGCCACTGAAGGAACTTACCTTTCTTTGTAATATGAAAGACACAGAAGTGGGCAGAACGTAACTAAATTCACACACCCCAAAATATGACGTATCTCAAGACCATTACGCTTTACAGGACATATGAACGACGTAGCGGATAACGTCGGAAGTTCTACCACGCTTTTCGTGGATACGGCTCTTTGATACTACTAAGTCACAACGGTAGAGAAATGGGCCAAATGACCTTCAAACAAGTTTTACATACAGCGCGTAAGAAAGCAGTAAGACCCGTTATGGGATGATCACGCGACTGCAGAACAATGACTGCAAGCAGCAGTCACATACAGAAAATATCTAGGAGTATGCATACGTAGCTGTTGCGGTGGAACGAGCACACGACTGATCGCAGATGAGGCAGGTGCGATATGAAGGATGCTCAGGAACTGTAATCCACCCGCAGAGCAGGTAGCTTGCTCAAGTTGTTCTGCGAGTAGTTCAACACAGCTCGTCAGTCTGCGATTCGTAGAAGGCAGAGACAGAGGAAATAGAGGAGATGCAAACAAGAGCAGCTCTTTTCGTTTCAGGTTTATTCATTAAAAAGGAAAGCATGACAGAGTTGCTCAGCCAACTGTAGGCATTCTGCACCACGGTGTGCTTTACTGTTAACGCTCCCTGACTGTACATTTTTGCAGAAGTCAACCAATATATCGCTTCATATTATGTGTGTCACCCCGAAGAGCCACGGAGGTTAAATCAGACAAATGCGAGATCTCGCGGACCCTTTCCAACAGACGTTCTTCCAGTGTACTGTTCGTGACTGGAGCAAGGAAAGGGGGCAACCGGGAAGGCGATTGTCGAACACAAACTGCTCTCCGCCACACACCGTAACAAGATTTTCGGAGTACAGATTAAGTAGGACTACTGTAACAACAGTGATAAGACACGAAAATTTGCCATCATCTGCTAACAACGTTCGCAATCTGACTATGCAGGGACTTTTGCACGGAAGGGTATCTCAGACAGCTGGATCTCTCAGTTGACAGGTGCAGATCAACTACATACTGCCTCAATGGTGCCAAGTTTAAAATAGAGAAGGCAGTAAACACACACAGAACGTTAGCACCCATAGAATTAGAAACCTATCCGGTTCCATGGAACAGTCTGTACACAGATTAACACACTTCTCCCTTCTCGGTTGGGGGACCGTGAAACGATAGTATTTATATTTCAACATTATCTTTTGGTGTACTATCAACTAAAACTCGTCACTACAAAAAGATTGAGCTCTGTACACATTCAAAGGTATGTTAATTACATCATGATGTCAGTTACCAGTCGGAGAAGTTGAGCTGCATGTGCTTCTCAGTTGAAGCTGAACACATGAACAGTTAGAGGGGTCTCATCCCCCTTCCATCTGGCCCTCCAAAGAAGACATTACGAACAGACGGTAATCCTCAGATGTGATACGGAGACCGTTAGTGTGGGAACGATCGTTTTTGCTTTCGGTTACGAAAAAAAAAAATTAAAGTGATTCGAAGTGTTACCAACGATCACTTCCCTCACATACTGCTTCTATTGAAAAAATAAAGGCGATAGATGTACCCTCCACTATACACATGGAATATTTTGGAGCCCGAATACTGTGGCTATCAAGAAGCGCATACTCACGACCAAATCGCTAAGAACTCGAGCCAAAGCCTCGCCCTCGTGCTCACTCTCTGCTGTGCTCAGTAGTGGCGACTCAGACAGGAAGGTGGTCGGCGAGCGGTCTGGACTGCGGCCGCGCCGCTCACTGCCAGCCACAGCTGAGCACCTGCTCCGCGTCCGCCTCCCGAACTCTGGCTGGCTGCCCAACCCTTCCGACTGACGAGGGACGCACCTGGTCGTCCACAGAACTTGGCACCAGCCACACTAACAATCCACTGCTCTGCGCCCATCCGCCAGACACTCGTGTGCCTTCCAAATCCACTTAGTCCGACGGATAGCCTGTAGGTCTGTTTCGTCACTACTCGAAGTAGTTTCTCTGTACAACGTTTTATCACTTACCTCATCTTTTACTGTACATCGAGATGTCTTCTTGAGTCCTACTGGCCATATTCAACAGCATGTGCATAATGTCTCAGGTGCGGTTGGAAATATGCATTGGGCAAAACCAAAAAATGGAAACTAAGAGAGATGTATGTTATCACGTCACTTCGTCTCAGCAGAATGAAGATCACTAATCTTGGAAACTGTGTACTGTAAACGCAGTTTACACAGTTATCGAGTTATTTGCGAAGTATAAGCCATCAGCTTTTACATATGAACATCTGTATAGAATTCCTAATGAGAAAAATAAATAAACCAGTTCTACAAATGTTTCACGACAGCCTGACAACTTCATAAAATCAGGTCACGGTTTCGGACCCAAAGTCTCACAAAACTATCTTACTTCGCTGATTGAGATGTGAAATTTAATTAATGCACCCCATTCGTTCATAAGCAATAACGCCAAGACTTCAGGTCGTCGTTCACTGTGTCACAAAGTTATTTCTGTGACAATTCCCACCAACAGACGGCATCTACGTGCTTTTAAGTAGCTTGAGCCAGCCTACTCGCTCCAGCCACCAACAGATGCCATCAGAATCCGCTTTCTTGCATTTAGCCGCTAAAACACTTCGTCCAAACTTGAAGCTATCACTGTGCAGCGTATTGCATGGTTACACAGGGAAAAAGGAACTTGGATGAATTAGGTTCTTGTAACAGCTGATGGTAAAAATAGTTTCATTCTTGTTTCAATTGCTTGAATTGGAAATGACAAAGTCTTACAGAATTAGAATCATGACATAAAATACACTACAAACCATTAAGTAGAAACAAAAATAATTATCTTAATTGAAAAACAACAAACATTACACACTACGTCATGTAAGTCTTTACATAAATAAGTACCGTGCATGCCAGGATGCTATCAGGCTCTCAGGTGGGCCTGTGGGGTGTTTTCCCTACACATGAAACGAGAATGGCTGGGATTCAGAGAAAAATGGGTTTTATTCTCAAGAACTATCACTAAGGTGTACAATACTCACGAAACTGGCAATGGCAGTGAAATGAACCCGTACATGGAATGTACAGGGCGTTGCGCGCCAATAGGAAGGACTACTGGAAGCGCCCAGAGGGTGAGAAACTGGCTGGCAAGTGAGGGACCCACTGTTGTGGCCGCTACCTCGCCGACCCCCTTGCCTACCCCCCGTGACAATTTCTGGACCTGTCATTGGTGGTTTGTCGAAGAAAGTTGGCGTCTCTCACTCAGCGATACCACGGCATCAATCCTAGGTCAGTGCAAGAGCGTGGGAGCTGGCGAAGTACTGCAGGTTACTTCACACAACTCCTCACGCTACTGCCTGACGCTAGGTTAAAATGATGGAAATAAAATATAATAAAACAATTTACAATTACTCGTTACCAGGTACAATTCATTACCCCTACCACGAGAGCTGGTTACTGGTCAGTGATTGTTACAATGGTTGACACTAATCACTCATAATGACCAATTAAAACCAAATTTTCATTTCATGTACATGGAAGGCGACCGACATTGTTTTTTTTTTCTTATAAGATGTCTTAAAGGTAACGGAGGCATCCAAAGCTGGTTACAAAATCTGCGGTAGCTGCAGGAGATGTCGTGTTTGATATTTTACCTTACAATATCATTATCCACTGGTGTTACTTTACTCGTCCATAATTTGGAGTCTCTGTTACTAAGACTGTCTGTTTTTTACACTTCGAGGTCGGTGCAACAGCTGATAGTCGATAGAATGGGCAGAGCCAAGGTGGTGCTGGTGGGCGTAGTGGCTGACACCAGCTGGGCTGCAGCTGAGCCAAAGTGCTGTGGGAATTGTGTCGGAGGAGGCTCAGAGTGATTCATCTAACTGTGCGTAAACTAACAGTGAGTGACAGATACGGTTAGTGAATGAGCCTGTGAGAGGCGTAATTAGCAACTGAACAAACCAAGTATCAATCATTTTCATTACAAATAGTTTTTACTCCTGGCATCCAGTAACTACTTTCCTAGTAAACTGCTTTTACCATACTTCCTTAAAACTTGAGTATACAGTTATACAAAACGCTATTGGGAGAGCCACGCCTGTGAATTAGGGTGTCTCATCAGACGTTACCCACAGTATTCACCGTCTAACCAGGGATGTGGCACAACCTGCCCTGGAGGCTCGCCGGATTTGCAGTGGGTAGATTTATACAAATTCCATACAGTATAGCGAACGACCAATAGAGCTACAGGCACAGACGTGGCACTGATAATGACGACTAGATGGGAAGAATTCCGAATGTGCCATCCAGCAATATTCGCAGTACCAAACGGAGTGGTGAAGGAACACAGTTCGCGACAATCGACAAGGAGCAACAGTTGCCTTGCATTTCTATCCCTGAAGGTCAGGCATGCATTACCCAAGTGCAAAGCACTTGAAACCTTTGTAAATCTTTGCTTTAAGTAGGACGCTGTTGACGCCTGACAAACACCTTTGTAAAGCGAGACGGATCACAGCAACAAGATAGGAGCGGTATTTCGGTATAATGTGGCTGGAAAAGAATGTGGTAGTTTTGGTACTGTCTAAGGCATTAGTCCCGATTAACACCACTAGCCGCTCACCGACAGAAGCAAGAAATGCGGAATAGAGCTGACAACTCGTCAACATGCTAAGTGATAAAAGCGGGAGGGTCAAAACATTAACTGCAGCAGTATGCGGTCATGGGCGCCCACTGCCAATTTCAGCAGAACGGACGCACGTGCACCGTGCCCCGTCGGTAGCGTAAATAACGTCATCAGAATCGATTAAAGCTTACTCTGTCTACCGCAGAAATCAACACGTGCCTAGTCTCGCGTCAATACACAGATTAGACGTTTCGGCGTTTCCTTTTCACTAAACGCGTAGTGACGTGCCCACCTAGCAAGCTTTTTGCAACTGTGTGTGCCTTATTGTGGCATACACGACAGAGGTCGTGGCGACGCTGGTAGTGAATTATTCAGAACGCATGTAAGTGCAGGTAACTCCTATTGGTTCTCATGGTCTAAGAGTTCCTATCTCCCATTCTATTGGGATTGTTGCTGTACCTATACTATTGGAGTAACAGGCATTATGGTGCACACACTGTACTTGTATTCAGTGCGAAAAGTATTTGTTTCACGCAGTGCACTGCGAACAAATCTCCCAGTGAGAGCAAATAATTGTTTACAGCACTTGGAGAAGGATGTACATCCTCGTATTGGGAATGTTTCCTTCAATTGCTTTTTCTAATGAACGAAGCTGCAATAATATGAATTATCCGTGTCTGCTGTTTCGCAATAGCTCAGCGAGTGTCCTCATTAACGGCATTAAATCCTTTTTATATGTTACGTCATGAAATAAAAACACACCTCAAAATATGTAAACAGGCTCAGAGACAGCGAGGTCCACTGTCAGATAAAATACGTAATAAAGCGTAAAGACATACCGGCAGAGATCCAAACTCTTACGCTCAACACGAACATTTCGACATACGTTCTTTTATTAGCTAGAGCAGGGGCTGTTGCGGTAACTTTTCTCTTGTTTTTCCTGTTATTTACTTTCTCTTCTAGGCTGGTATATTCCATGTCTAAGTCCTTAGCAGTGTTTCTCCATACACCACAGTGTGTCACGAATTCCAATATTACTCGTACTTGTTACTAAGACAGCATATATTTAAGAACTTTTGGTTGTCAAATGTCTTAATACTGTTCACATGGCTGAGAAACGTCGGAAGCAGTATCTGGCTCGTTGGCGCAGTAGTTCGATTGCTATCGAATTTTAATACTCGATACCTCTCGTCATCGTTACATATGAAAAGCTGTTGGTATACTCCCATTACGTTTTGTGGCAAATGGATACAGCTGTAAATACTGCAATTTTTAAGTTGGTTACGCACGCTCAGTTACAAAATAAATGGCAGCTCTCGCCCTAATTTGAATGAAACGAAACGGAAGACGATCAGTAATGGACGTCACTTACATATCTTGAGAACTTCAGGGTGTTTGTAATAGTATCTTAATGTGCGTTATCTGCTTAGTTTGAAAGCTCTGCAAGGATTAAGATCACTTGGGCAGGTTTTGACTATACTGACATAGTATGTTGTCTCTCTGTCCCACGTAGCAAGGTTTTCCAGGAAAATGCATATCGTAGCGGGCCCTTGCTAAAATATGAATCTCCTTTCATCACCCATGCTACAGTGACAGATGGGACGGCCACATCTGCTGGCAAGTGTTAACAGAAATTCCTAACGGGACTGGTGTACTCGCGTTTACTCAAAACTACGTCCATTACGGTTCTGCTTCTTCCATCACACTCTTCTGTTCACTCAAATACTGCATCTTTCTTTAGTAATTTTGCTAACGGTTTTGCTGTTACAGCATAATCCTGCACAAAACCCCTGTAATAGTTGGTTGAACTTTGGAAAGATTGTAACTAACATTTCTTGGGGTTGGAAAATTATCTATTTCAATTAATCTAGGATCTGGGTTGACTCCATCTGAACTGATGATGTGCCCCAGCTACTGAAATGAACGTTTTGCTCGATTTGAATTCAAGAGTACACTTTTCAATCTAGTCAACACACTTCTTAACAGTTCAGTATGCTTTTCAATTCATTTTGCAGTAACTACTATCTCATGAAGATACTCAAGAGAGACAGTAGGATTTAAATGTGTTATCAAGTCGGTAAATTCTCACAATAGGCAAGCGAATTTCGTAGACTAAAATCCATATGTAAGAATTCACACAGTCCAGATGGGACAACAAAAGCAGTTTTCTGTCTGTCATGGTGCAATCTGAATCTGATGATATCCAGAACTCGTCTCCAGGCTGATGAATTATTTGGAATTTTCTGACTTCTCCAAGTTCTCGTCGATACATATCAGAGGTTACATATCCAGTGTGATAACCTTGTTTACCACTCTCAAATCAACACACAGACCACACGTTTTTTGCCCATTGACCGACTTCCTTGGGACAATGACAATTCGACAGGCACGCGGGCTTGCAAAGGGTTGAATTATCCTTGCAGCCAAGTGCTGTTGAATCACATCTTCTACAACAGATTGAAACTGACGGGGTAAACGATATGTCTTCTGCGCAGTTGGTCTGGCGTCTTATGTTGTACGACTTCAGTTGCTGGCAAATATTGCCTTCCCTCGAATAACCACACATATTCCTCTAAAACTGGATACAGAAGCCTTTGCTCCAATTTGGCAAATGTGCCAACTTCTCTTTGAACTTTTCTTCTTATCGAGAGTGCCGGTGCAAAAACCTTCCTCACAGGTAACTACTTATGTCTTCTCTCTTGACACTGTTTCTGGTTCGACACTTCTCTTTGCGTAAATTCTTCGCCACTGACTATTATTGTGTTCAGTTGGAGCTTGTGAGTTAGACCTCTACATTCACATGTTTCTCACAAATGAGACGCATGTTCATTGTCCAGACAGTGGTCTGTATCACTGATCCAAACAGTGCTCGTCCTATAATGTATCACAGCCTTATAGCATGCTAGGAAATCATTTCCTAAGACAACACAGAAATACCACCCACGTTCCCTTACTACTTCCGTATCAAAGACATTTTTTCCCTTCAGTGTGCAGGTATGTTACAGTGGCACCTGCAGGAATCATTATCTTGTCTCCAAGTCGTCTTATATTGTAGCGTGGCCGTTTTAGCATGCGCTTGTCATTATTGGCAGCAAAAAGAACACGAATCTGAGCTGCTGTGTCTACAAGAATTTTGGCAGACTTTCCTCTGAGCTTTACCTCAAACTCATTAGTTTACCTCAGTGGTCTCCCCTTTTTAGAGGGTCCATATATTTCACTGGGGACTAAAGTGGGTGGCAGAGGAGTAGTACTCCTGTTTTAACATTCTTTTCGTTGCCTGCTGGCACGCTAGTCTTGGGGGAATTCGGCCACTTAGTTTGCGGACAACGATCCTGTATGGTATTTCTCAACATGAAGCCCAGCAGCGCTCGGCCGGATGGTTCGGCTTCTTACGTCTTTGGCAATTCGTGTCTTTTATGAAATAAGTCCCACTTCGCTGGCGCGTGTGGGGCGTATACGAATCTTCCCCTTCATCGAGTAATAGAGCAAGTCTGACTGCCTCGTCCAGCAAGGTGGAGCCGGCTGCCTTTACCTTACTCCCTATTTGTGAACCGATTCCGCGGAAGAACACATCCGTTACTCTCGCTTATGTTCCTAATTCTGTCTGCAGATGCTTCAAAGTCGTCCTCACTTTTCTAAGCGTGGACAACCCATCACGGTAATTGCTAATTCCACGGAATAGCACTGTGGTAAGCGCTTCGCCATTAACTCAAAAGTGGGTGTTTCCCGCAATGTGTCTACTGATTCAATACAACTTCGCCATCGCCCGTAAACTTCAGCTGGGTGGCATTTGACAAAAAATTGTCTCGCCATGCCCATGTACATCCCACTTCCCTGACGTTTGGGAGATGTTACTTTTTCGCCTGGCTTTCCAGCAAAAGAAGGTACAAAAGTTATGGCTGGAAGCGTAACGTATATGTCTGGTACTAATTTTTCTGTTTCATCTATTGGCGCTCTTGAAGGCCTGGAGTTGTTACCGCACTTATGGCAGCTCCGGCTTCACGTTCGAGAGTTATAGCGTTAAGCCGTTCCTGTAGCTCTATTTTTCAATTGACTGACTGCTTGTCTGCTATTGCAGTAAAGTAATGAGATAAGGCTCTTTCGGTGCCGCAGTTTCAGCATACGAAGCCGATTCGTTTCTCCCCGCTGTTTGGGGAGGACGTAAATCAGGCATGGCTACAAAACTGGGACTGGGACCGAGAAGATGTATCCAATGAAGGTATCATTATTCTAGGTTATGGTAAGAATCCAAATGGTTGAAATGGCTCTAAGCACTACGGGTCTGAGTTCATCAGTCCCCTAGACTTAGAACTAGTTAAATCTAAGTTGAAACACCCGCTAATCCCGCAGGGCAAAACAGCTGACTACGATTGTGCAAAGGGCCAAATAAGGTGGCAGTCAGTTTCACTTCAAAATTGTAATTTATTGTAATTTAATAACATATTTAAACCAAAACGGCACATAGCCGAACCTTTACGAGTTTCAAAATCCAATTCTTTCAGGGCTAAAGGCCTCCAAACAAGAAGCCTTAAAAATCAACAAGATAAATTTCAAGTGACTAGACACGCAGCTAAAATTGCAAATAGATATTATAATCACAACTAGGCTGAAAGCCTCAAGGCGAAAGTCGATAGAACATACATATGCAAGGTGCAATACAAATATCTGAAGGCCACAATTAAATTTCAAAATTTTAAAATATATTACCAGAATCCTTTAAGGCAGAGGGCCGCCATGTTTTCCCTTAAGGTGAAATTTTGAGAGTAAGGCTTTAAGCGGCTGAAGGCCCACAGTTGATCAAAAAATACCTTAATTCTTGAAGTTGTAATTGGATGACATTGCACTAAATGAAAATATAGCACAACAGTAACTTTCAGCAAAATATCCACTTGCCAGAATTCAAACTTACTTATACGGGCTGAAGGACTTTGATTTACATAAAACAGTATAATTAAAAAAAAAACATCAGCTATAATAGATTAAGAACAGACCATTAAACACCCATGAAAGACAGGTGTTGGAACGAAATACACTTGCTCCAAACGACTTGCTAGCAACCAATCAGTACGTAAAGTCAAGGACGAACTGTTGTGGGCGTGATTATCCACAATGAAATAAGTATTAAGCTGTCAAAACTAAACACCGTATTCGACTGCGACAACAGGTGAAGAAAGGACACTGCCTGCAGTTACGTTAGTAGCCAGGGCAGGTAACCGGAACACCAACAGCCACAAGGCAGACAATTCCGCTGGCGCACTTGAATTGTAGAGAACCAATATAGTTAATTCCACCACACGGCGGCTCGGTATCACCACTACAAACACTGTGTGTTGTTCACAGGAGAAGGTCCCCAACAGAGAACCACCGAAACAAACGACACAACATGAACGGACGTGGCTTGGGTACGTAAGACCCCACTCAACTTTGACGTTCTGGGTCGGTGAGCCACGAAGCTCGTAGCGATCTGACAGCTCCACACACGCTCTGACACTGCCCACGGACCGCCAGCGCACCCAGCCGACTGTGCTGCACAGAGATATCCTCCCTGGTCCACACCAACCGACCGACTGCCTGCAGAATGCCGGCAACAGCTAGAATAGTAGTCAGTGGAAATAACGCCAACTACACACACAACCTGACAAACCCTTGCACAAAAATCTGAACAATTCCCAACAGTAATTGGCACGCATGAAGCCAAATGTCTTCCACACACACACACACACACACACACACAAACACACACACAATCGGCGAGCTAAAACGCATCGTCCAGTTGGACGACCGACCGACGATCCACCAAGACTGCGGCCCGGCTCAAGTGATGCGTGGAGAAAATGGTTGGGCGAGTTATGTCGCCGCAGACTTCGCTGCTCCAACCCAACTGCACTAGTGCCGCATTGCAACTCCCCGACTGGCAGGTCCGGACTGCGCTCAAGACGCGTTCCTACTGACTGGCAGTCCGAACTCGCGACCCGAACTCGCTTGCAACAGACGAATACCGGTAAGTAATACCAGTCGATCAAAGATACTAGAGGTTAAATACCGATACGCGCTGCTAGCGCCGCTCACGATCAGGTAAAGCAGCAACTCAGTGACACCAGTAATTTATTTTAACGTAATGAGGTGGAAGTACGTTAAAAACAAGATGTAAAATAGATGATGGGGGGAAGATGAGCCACACAGCTCATAACTAACCTAAGGACATCATACAAATCCATACCCCAGGAAGGATTCGAACCTGCGACCGTAGCAGCAGCGCGGTTCCGGACTGAAGCGCCTAGAACCGCTCGGCAACAGCGGCCGGCTGCTAAGATCCCTCGGCGGAAGTTCGCCGGAGTTGTTAACAAGCAGACTTCATTGCAGCGACACTCGCATCACACGGAGCTGGCTTCGGCGACGGCGGGCGTGCGATAGGCGGCTGACCCGTCACAGCAGCCAGCGGCAGCGCGGGGTGCTGCGCGGTACGCGACTACTGCTGTATTGGCGGCGTGGGACGAGGTGTAGCGGCGCGTGGCCGTATAGCACGCTCTCACTTGCCGTCACGGCCTGACACGTTGTCGGGGTCGGCCCCAGACGCGTCCAGCGGAAACAACTAAGCGACCCGCGGAACATAACCGCTAGGCATTTCTGTGGTTGCCAGCGCATAGGAACGGCAGGAGAATACCGATTCGGATCGAACTGTGATAAATATCCACTCGCTGTCACCACTTTGTACATTTCAGGTTGATACCAGGGGCTCCGGGGGCCAACCAGTGTGGTTTTCCTAGACGTGAAGTGCGAAGGGCTGTGATTCAGAGAACAATGGTTTTCATTCTCAAAAACTACTACTAAAGGGTGCAATATTCACGGAAACGGACTACTGCCACAAACGAATAGCACTTCGCCCCCAATAGGAAGGACGGGACTGCATTAGCAGCTGGCAGGCAAAAGAGCGACCCGCTGTCGCGAGAGCCGCTACCTTGTCGACCCTTTTGCGTACCTCACGTGACGGCAAACGGTCTCCCATCGGTGGGTTCTACATCTACATTTATAGTCCGCAAGCCACCCAACGGTGTGTGGCGGAGGGCACTTTACGTACCACTGCCATTACCTCCCTTTCCTGTTCCAGTCGCGTATGGTTCGCGGGAAGAACGACTGTCTGAAAGCCTCCGTGCGCGCTCGAATCTCTCTAATTTTACATTCGTGATCTCCTCGGGAGGTATAAGTAGGGGGAAGCAATATATTCGATACCTCATCCAGAAACGCACCCTCTCGAAACCTGGCGAGCAAGCTACACCGCGATGCAGAGCGCCTCTCTTGCAGAGTCTGCCACTTGAGTTTATTAAACATCTCCGTAACGCTATCACGGTTACCAAATAACCCTGTGACGAAACGCGCCGCTCTTCTTTGGATCTTCTCTATCTCCTCCGTCAGACCGATCTGGTATGGATCCCACACTGATGAGCAATACTCAAGTATAGGTCGAACGAGTGTTTTGTAAGCCACCTCCTTTGTTGATGGACTACATTTTCTAAGCACTCTCCCAATGAATCTCAAACTGGTACCCGCCTTACCAACTTATTAATTTTATATGATCATTCCACTTTAAATCGTTCCGCACGCATACTCCCAGATATTTTACAGAAGTAACTGCTACCAGTGTTTGTTCCGCTATCCTCATACAATAAAGGATCCTTCTTTCTATGTATTCGCAATACATTACATTTGTCTATGTTAAGGGTCAGTTGCCACTCCCTACACCAAGTGCCTATCCGCTGCAGATCTTCCTGCATTTCGCTGCAATTTTCTAATGCTGCAACTTCTCTGTATACTACATCATCATCCGCGAAAAGCCGCATGGAACTTCCGACACTATCTACTAGGTCATTTATATATATTGTGAAAAGCAATGGTCCCATAACACTCCCCTGCGGCACGCCAGAGGTTACTTTAACGTCCCTAGACGTCTCTCCATTGATAACAACATGCTGTGTTCTGTTTGCTAAAAACTCTTCAATCCAGCCACACAGCTGGTCTGATATTCCACAGGCTCTTACTTTGTTTATCAGGCGACAGTGCGGAACTGCATCGAACGCCTTCCGGAAGTTAAGGAAAATAGCATCTACCTGGGAGCCTGTATCTAATATTTTCTGGGTCTCATGAACAAATAAAGCGAGTTGGGTCTCACACGATCGCTGTTTCCGGAATCCATGTTGGTTCCTACATAGTAGATTCTGGGTTTCCAAAAACGACATGATACTCGAGCAAAAAACATGTTCTAAAATTCTACAACAGATCGACGTCAGAGATATAGGTCTATAGTTTTGCGCATCTGCTCGACGACCCTTCTTGAAGACTGGAACTGTCTGTGCGCTTTTCCAATCATTTGGAACCTTCCGTTCCTCTAGAGACTTGCGGTACACGGCTGTTAGAAGGGGGGCAAGTTCTTTCGCGTACTCTGTGTAGAATCGAATTGGTATCCCATCAGGTCCAGTGGACTTTCCTCTATTGAGTGATTCCAGTTGCTTTTCTATTCCTTGGACACTTATTTCGATATCAGCCATTTTTTCGTTTGTGCGAGGATTTAGAAAAGGAACTGCAGTGCGGTCTTCCTCTGTGAAACAGCTTTGGAAAAGGTGTTTAGTATTTCAGCTTTACGCGTGTCATCCTCTGTTTCAATGCCATCATCATCCCGGAGTGTCTGGATATGCTGTTTCGAGCCACTTACTGATTTAACGTAAGACCAGAACTTCCTAGGATTTTCTGTCAAGTCGGTACATAGAATTTTACTTTCGAATTCACTGAACGCTTCACGCATAGCCCTCCTTACGCTAACTTTGACATCGTTTAGCTTCTGTTTGTCTGAGAGGTATAGGCTGCGTTTAAACTTAGAAAAGCTCTCTTTGCTTTCGCAGTAGTTTCGTAACTTTGTTGTTGAACCACGGTGGGTTTCTCCCGTCCCTCACAGTTTTACTCGGAACGTACCTGTCTAAAACGTATTTTACGATTGCCTTGAACTTTCTCCATAAACACTCAACGTTGTCAGTGTCGGAACAGAAATTTTCGTTTTGATCTGTTAGGTAGTCTGAAATCTGCCTTCTATTACTCTTGCTAAACAGATAAACCTTCCTCCCTTTTTTTATATTCCTATTAACTTCCATATTCAGGGATGCTGCAATGGCCTTATGATCACTGATTCCCTGTTCTGTACATACAGAGTTGAAAAGTTCGGGTCTGTTTGTTATCAGTAGGTCCAAGATGTTATCTCCACGAGTCGGTTCTCTGTTTAATTGCTCGAGGTAATTTTCGGATAGTGCACTCAGTATAATGTCACTCGATGCTCTGTCCCTACCACCCGTCCTAAACATCTGAGTGTCCCAGTCTATATCTGGTAAATTGAAATCTCCACCTAAGACTATAACATGCTGAGAAAATTTATGTGAAATGTATTCCAAATTTTCTCTCAGTTGTTCTGCCACTAATGCTGCTGAGTCGGGATGTCGGTAAAAGGAGCCAATTATTAACCTAGCTCGGATGTTGAGTGTAACCTCCACCAATAATAATTCACAGGAACCATCCACTTCTACTTCACTACAGGATAAACTACTACTAACAGCGACAAACACGCCACCACCGGTTGCATGCAATCTACCCTTTCTAAACACCATCTGTACCTTTGTAAAAATTTCGGCAGAATTTATCTCTGGCTTCAGCCAGCTTTCTGTACCTATAACAATTTCAGCTTCGGTGCTTTCTATCAGCGCTTGAAGTTCTGGTACTTTACCAACGCAGCTTCGACAGTTGACAATTACAATACCGATTGCTGCTTGGTCCCCACATGTCCTGACTTTGCCCTGCACCCGTTGAGGCTGTTGCCCTTTCTGTACTTGCCCAAGGCCATCTAACCTAAAAAACCGCCCAGCCCACGCCACACAACCCCTGCTACCCGTGTAGCAGCTTGTTGCGTGTAGTGGACTCCTGACCTATCCAGCGGAACCCGAAAACCCACCACCCTATGGCGCAAGTCGAGGAATCTGCAGCCCACACGGTCGCAGAAACGTCTCAGCCTCTGATTCAGACCCTCCACTCGGCTCTGTACCAAAGGTCCGCAGTCAGTCCTGTCGACGATGGTGCAGATGGTGAGCTCTGCTTTCATCCCGCTAGTGAGACTGGCAGTCTTCACCAAATCAGATAGCCGCCGGAAGCCAGAGAGGATTTCCTCCGATTCATAGCGACACACATCATTGGTGCCGACATGAGCGACCACCTGCAGATGGGTGCACCCTGTACCCTTCATGGCATCCAGAAGGACCCTTTCCACATCTGGAATGACTCCCCCCGGTATGCACACGGAGTGCACATTGGTTTTCTTCCCCTCTCTTGCTGCCATTTCCCTAAGGGGCCCCATTACGCGCCTGACGTTGGAGCTCCCAACTACCAGTAAGCCCACCCTCTGCGACCGCCCAGATCTTACAGACTAAGGGGCAACCTCTGGAACAGGACAAGCAGCCATGTCAGGCCGAAGATCAGTATCAGCCTGAGACAGAGCCTGAAACCGGTTCGTCAGACAAAGTGGAGAGGCTTTCCGTTCAGCCCTCCGAAATGTCTTTCGCCCCCTGCCACACCTTGAGACGACCTCCCACTCTACCACAGGTGAGGGATCAGCCTCAATGCGGGCAGTATCCCGGGGAACCACAGTCGTAGTCTGATCAGGGGATGCGTGGGACGAGCTGGCCGTCCCCGACAAACCCCTATCCGGACCCCCACAGTGGTGCCCATTGGCAACAGCCTCAAGCTGTGTGACCGAAGCCAACACTGCCTGAAGCTGGGAGCGAAGGGATGCCAACTCAGCCTGCATCCAAACACAGCAGTTGCAATCCCTATCCATGCTAAAAACTGTTTTGCAAACAACGTCTGAACTAATCTACAGAGAGCGCAAACAACTCAACAAAATTTAAACGGTTATTAAAATACAAGATTGCCTAGTAAATGCAGTAATGCTGCTACTTGCGCACTGCTGACACTGGTCGGCGGCGGTACTAAAACGCGATGCTACACTCTCAAATACTATAATACGCCCGAAATTTATGAATTAAACAATTCAAGTACCAAAAACACGAAAAGAATTTAAGAATTAAACTATGTAACAAATGAGTGAGCTAGGAGTATACGACTTGCTGCTGCAGCTGCTTATCCAACGGTGGCAGGGAGCACACTGACTGTGACCAACCGACACTGGCCGTTCAAAACAAAAACAGAAGACAAACGACTACGCGAATTTACACTACTCAGATATGTGGCAGAAAGTTGGCACCTCTCACTCAGCAATACCGTGGTGGCGTCCCTACCTCAGAGTAATAGCGTGGTAGCCGGCCACGAGTACTGCAGAGTTGTTCACACAACTGCTCACGATACTGCCTTAGGGTAAGTTAAAATGATGGAAGTGAAGTACAATAAAAATATTACTATCATTAGGCGTCGCACCATGTACAGTATCCACAACCAAAAGTATTCAATTTCCCGAAACAGAAAGAACACGATACTTAACCTAGAAGGCTAACTCAAAATGTTTCAATACTGTAACAGGCTTTTGTTGAAAATCCGTTCTCCCTATACCATATTGCTTCATACGGATGCACTTCAATTATAACTAAGTTTTTTTGTTACATGCTTATCACCAGACTGCATATGTACCGGAAACTTTTTAGCGTTCACTCCTTTGAATGTTGTAAACGTAAATATGCTTTAGTTCAATGTGTGCTGGATGTCCCAGGAGAAAAGTTAGATATTCATCGATATGACATGCCTCAAGAACTATGAGCTCTTTTTCGTCTTCAGTACTGCGGAACAAATCTCTTCTACTGCAATTCCTTTGCTTCCCATATTTTGAGAGCTTATTGTATGGGCCAAAACAAGAAAACAGTTACTGGTAAACATTTTCTAGTGGGCTCTAAATGCTGATCTAAGGGCTATCAGTACTTTTTCAATCTCTTGCGCTGAAGAAATGCTGATTGTCCGTAAGGAGTGCCCATGCTCGCTATACAGTTTTGCTTCGAATGTTCGTCCCCACCATGCTTTTGAATACTGACCTTTCCTGCTGGGACAGGCAACTGCATAGCAAAAAAATAATTGAAAGAACTTGGCACACATCCTGCGTGAACTTCAACTAGCTCTAACAGAACTTCAATGTAAATACATTTAAGAACAATGTTCATCATTTGAGTTACGTACTACTTCACATTAATTCCATTGTGAGTCGTCCAGATTGTAACAATGTCGATGCAGGCTTGCTCCTTCGCTGCTCGCGCAAATTCCTCTTGTCTTCTCCTAACCTCCCGATGCAGGATTATCGGCGCGGATGAAAAGAACAGACAGGTGGGGTCGATGTGAATATTAGAGTGAAAATTTACCTTCCCAATAAATTTTTTTATGACGCCTTTTAATGTACACTTGAAATATTCATTTTTAAACAATTCAGGTATGCTGGATGTCGTCATATGTCCGCTCGCTACCAGTTATAGAAACAGGTGAAGATACAGAAATTAATCAAATGAAGAGCGCGTCTATTCTTTCTTATATCAAAACATCTCTGCCAGAAAGTAACTAATTAATTTACCTTTTCCTTAGCGTATATATAGCTTACTTGTACAAAATGAAAAGAATGTAGAAAGAAGAAGTTATTCGAATGACGAGGGGATATTGAAGCGCTCACGTTTAACATTACTAACATAGCTAAATACAGTAAATAAGGTAATTATTGAACAAACTGTTACAGACAGAGAGTACTTACATGTTGTCAGTACAAGCACAGAGACTAAGTAGGCACGAAGAAAATCCAAGTCACATTTCACGCGTTTTTAGCGACATGATCCCCGTTTTAGACTGTTGTGATTTCGTTAAATACAAACGTCCTGAAGGGTCATTAAAGAGTTCGCTGGATTCGTATCAAATAGGGCTCTGATGAAATATTTCACCTAAAACATTCAGAAACAAACTGTCTTTTCGTTAATGATCATCCATTCCACAAAAAACGAAAGGTAACCCTTTGATGTGTTACACCGAACAAGTCGTCTGGCCGTAAATTTAACTAATTACCTAGGAATTACATTATGAACAACCAAAATTGGAAACGACACAGAGAGAACTTTGTGGGGAAGGCGAACCGAAAACTGCCTTTTACTGTCAGAACACTTTTAAGATGCAACAGATGTACTAAAACTACCTACACTACACTTGTCCATCCTCCTTTTGAATACTAACACGCGGTGTTTGATCTTTACCATATAGGACTGTGAGTAAATCGAGAAAATCCAAAGGGCAGCACATTTTTTACTATCGAAAAATATGGGGAGTGACATGGACATGGTACAGGGTTTGTGTGTACATTAAAAAAGGAGAGGGGTTTCTGGCTGCGGCGGGAGCTTCGCACCTAATTTCAACACCAGCTATTTCTTCCTACTGACAATATTTCACGCGTTGCTCCAGAGTGGAGTAAGAGAATTATTGTGAAGGTGGTTCGATGAACCCTCTGCCAGTAACATAAATGTGAGTTGCAGTGTAGCCATGTAGATGTCGACAAGGAGTGGGCTATCATTTATTAGCGCAATACCAACTAAGGGAAGGCAAAATCCATTCCCATTGATGTATGTGCAGCTTTGCAAGAGCAAACAGATCTGTCGAAAAACTGTCAAATCTTGTATCCCGATCATTTTTACAAATGTACACACATCATATCCCGGATCTCAGTACAGTAACTAAAAATATATGCACATTTATGGGAAGACATGTTTATTATCGTTAGTTTACACGTACTTCCCTTTAGAAATACGTACATTTTTTTTTTTTTTTCACATTGCATCAGAGAACTCTGTCGATTTGACTTTGTGAAGTTCTTGAAAGAATATCTGACTTGAATGGACTTCCAGCAATGTCGAATTTTATGAAGGTAATCGAACTCCTCTCAATTTTGTCATTTTCGCGTTAGGTGAAATTCGAAAGATCTTGGAAAACTCAAAAGATGAGGGTTTCTGTTGACGGAACGACTGACTGTTTTAGTTTATATTGGTATTTTGCTAGCCAAAAATTTAATTGAGGACAGGTCGGATCACCTTCATATATTGTGTTGCAAATCTGCAAGGCAATTTCTAATTTAAAGAAGGAACGTAATTGCAAACGAAAACATTCATGTAGTGTAAACATGTTGTTTTGGTCAGGTGCCATGGCTACATTCGGCAGACGTCTGTAGACTTTCTGGCTACTGACTTATCCGAAACTATTTGGAAATGTTCTTACAGGTTTAGTTTAATTTCTCACTTTGGAGGGTAGGATATTCACCAAAAGCTGGTTAGTGTTCTTTCACGTTACTTCCTAACTTCAGAGCTGTCTGTGACATTTCTGCTATTGCAGGTGATTGCCACGAAGCGCGTGTAAACTGCATTGCACGAAGTGAAACTTGATCTCTGCACACCATCCCTCAATTTTCACAGTCGAGTTTTAAAATGTCGCAGTATTCAGTCCTTTAGGAATACTGTGACCAATACTTTCAAATAAGCAAAGCGTCCTATTTTTAAGCCTCGTATTTATGATGAGCGCCGAGAAAGCATTTGTAAAACTTTTAACGTAAAGCAAGTTTTGACAGCGTTGTTTAACTCTTACGCTGACTTTATTCCTATCGAACGTATTTTGGGAATCCCTGTCCCTGTTGCCGCATTGCGAGAGACACTACCCGAGCTATCTTTGTCACCAACACCTATTCCAACCAGGTGGCGTGCCTCTTATCTCTTGTATTACTGGGATAATGTTAAAGTCAAGAACTGACCGTAAATACCCATACATTTATTGAATGTGGGAGTCCCAGGTCTACCACATATGGACTAATAATTACTGAAGGTGGAAGAATGTTTGTGGTTATCGTAGATGAAGTGGATGCTGCAGCAAAATGTAAAAAGAACAAAGTTATCGTTTCAAATCCTGACTCTCTCTGGAACCCACAAAGAGAACTCTCTGGCGAAAATGTAAAAGATTTTAAATTTTAACAGTTTTTGTTTGGAAATTCTTGGATTAAGTATGCGCATGTCTGTGTGTGACTTAACGTAATACTGAACTTCAGAGACGATTTTTATGTTTTAAATACCGTCAATTATTTCATGAAATACTGAAAATCGAATTTGTTCCCCCTGGAACCAGACGGGAAGCCTACACTTGTGTCGTTCACCATGAACCATGAGCCATGCTAGCCATTTAGAAATGCAGATCTTATTTTACCCAACTATCTTTGGATAGTTCATCTAAAGCATCTATTGTAGCTGGCGCATCTGCTGATCTTCACCCCAAAATCTAACGTATCTCCTTTTCAGCAAGTACTGGTATTTCTCTTCTGTATCGATTCCGTTGTAAAGTGGCTTTTATGTACACACTATCGAAAAAAGAGTGCACCTCATTTGGACAAAATTGAAGTTATTGAAATTGGTGTAGTTCCTCACATAAATCACTGTCCCAAAAAAAATTTCCATCTCTAACGGCTTTCTCTAAGTTATCATCCGAACCGTCAATACTAGGAGCGGTCCCAAACTGACTTCCCTAGTGTTTGTCTCTGCATCCTACATTTCCCAAAAATATTGTAACAGTACTTTCTTCTTTCCTGTTTGCACTTGTTGGCTTGGACTGCAACAATTTATCCTAGCTTCTTCTGATTTATTGGTGCAAATTTAAAATTATCCTCGCTTATTATCAAGGCCATCCTTGCATTTTTTGGTAGTTTTTAACCTCAAATTAAATTAAATTAATTTGAAATCCTCATTTTCAAATTTGTTTGAACTCTACATTGACCGTAACATCAGAAATTTTCTATAATGCTCAAGATTCCAGTAACCACATGACCGTGAATTAAATATTCCTTCCATTACCAGACAAACCATTCATTATTATGGTATTATCTTTGAAGTAGTGGCCAACAGATTTAACAACACCTATGCCCTAGAAAGTGGTTGAGCCTCTTAATATATGGATAACGGATAAAATCAAGTTCAAGTGTAATGAGCTCCAAGTATGTTGATAGTTATTAAGGCTGAGATAATATTTGCATGTCATCTTCGTACAATCACTGACACTGAAAATTTTTGCCCGTCCTGATAACGCTGCACTATGTGTGTAGCTATGGTTGGGTGTTGGGGTGCTCCATTCGTGCATTTCGTTGTACTGGGGCTCTGCAATTCACACACTATCTGTACCAGTATAGGAAAGAATAGTGCACGAATGTGGGTTCCCAGCAGCAAAGTCTAGTAGGTAACAACACGGTGCATGACGTGCACAAATGGAAATAGCTGAACTGGTCCTGCTTGTGCAAGAAAGAAAAATCTGGTTTATGTCAACTGTTAAACAGCTGTTTACAGTTCAGAAGGCCACGGCTTTTACCAGGAAGCTCCTTCACAAGGGTTCCAGTGAAACTCCCCTTCTGCATGCAAACACGACCGTCAGCGACAGCGTACTGCAAGGTGGCCGGCTCACCCTGCGAGTACACTGCGCCGTAGACAATCTTGCTTCAGGGGCAGCTGGGGCTTTCACCGAAGATTCCTGGTGAGTGGCAACAGAAGAATGAGCAGCAAAGAAGTTCGAAGACGGACCATGGTGCCACATGATTCAAGAAATGATGAGAAGGTAACAGGTGGTCAACTGAACACAGAGCTTAAGAGTAGTAACTGCAGTACACTGTACTATCATGTATTGATATTTCTTATTACGCACACACATACTGCGCTAATCTCTTCTGAAAGAGATAAGGCGACAAAGGTTTAACAGATGTGAGACGTATTGGACTAGTAAAGTAGATATGAATAAGAATAATACTGACTGACAGAGTAGCTTGCTGACGAGAGGAAGGAGCAGAGAAAGTAAGATGTAAAACTGCATATATATTATGTATTTTCATTAGGAATTTTGTAACAGTTGACACGTAGGTACCGTAACACAGGAAGAGTTGGGTATAGCAATTAGGCACAGTACAACTAGTGTAACATGAATGTGGGACAAATTGATGATTTCATGCAGTCCGAACATTAGGCTGGTACATGGGGTCAGGTAGCACATTCTGTGTCACTAACGACCACAAATTTGGACTCAAACGTGAATACTAATTTGAGGAATGTATTGTGACTTATCGCCGGGATCCTGAGTAGAAGGCATTCACCACTGCCAAGTAACTGCTAGGCCAAATTATTGCCTGCAGGAATGGTACTGTGCTAGAGTGAAAAACTTGTAGAAATAGGGAATCTCTGGAAAGGAGTATTCAGAATCCCCTACGCAAGTTAAAGATGAAGAATAACATATGAGAATTGGTCATAACAAAAAAAGTTATGTGAAGGAATGTCGCTAACAGCCTTGACTCTCCATGATCGGGTCATGAGCCGTAATTATGAGGTCCTGGAGGATCTCGATCGCCAGCTCCAAGTCCTCAATTGAAGAGCCAAATAGGACACTACAACGAAGGCTGAAGAATCAGGTCTCTGACTGGGAACTATATCCCTCGACCAAAATCTCTCTTCAGACTCAAAAGAGAAAATCTATTGACGCCACAAGTGGCCGCTATTTTTGTGGATTGTTCTTCTGATTTGCACCCAGCCTAGCTTGGCGTGGCTCAAAAGCAACTGCGATGGCTGGTGTAGTCTTATTCCCTGGTACAGCTTCCACCTGTCGAAAAGAGGCTACATTACTGTCACCTAACTGTCACTGAACATCAAGAGCTTGTGTTAACTGTATAATACGATGAGGTTGCTAGTAAGCGACGACTTTCTTGTAGTTATTTTGTATATTGGCAGCTTTCTTAATACAAGCTCGTCTCCCAACTGGTAAGGTAGCAATCTGAGCCTTCATTAACTCTTTCTATATATCTTTACCTCTATTAACTATTTCTCTGCATACGGTCAGTTTTTTTCATTTTCTGGTGTATCTTTTTCTGTATGGTTTCTCTCTTCTCACTACACCTCAGACTTCTCCCAGCTCGAAATCTACAGCCACCATTTGCAGTACAAATTGGGAACTCGTCCCTCTGCACGGCGTATTGCCTGCTGACTCACACTTCAGTGCCACTGGCAGAGATACATTTGTCCACAGCCGACAGACACGCCCTCACCGGCAACATGGTGACGCGGCAGCGGAAGCTTGCATTCAACAGCAGAGGGAACCACAGTGGGGAATCTCCACCGCGTTGCCCACTAACGACTGCAAACCAGCGTCAGTAAAGCTGTCATTCTAACATAATCGGTCCTTCTTCCGCTATACTACACATACTTCCTCAGCAGAGACTCCTAGCCCGCACAAAGCTATCTCAGCTATCGTGTCACAGATCGAGCGAGGTGGCGCGGTGGCTAGCACAGTGGACTCGCACTCGGGAGGACGACGGTTCAATCCCGCGTCCGGCCATCCTGATTTAGGTTTCCCGTCGTTCCCCTAAATCGCTCCAGCCAAATGTCGGGATGGTTCCTTTGAAAGGGAACCACCGGCTTCCTTCCCCATCCTTCCCTCATTCCACGAGACCGGTGAACTCGCTGGTCTCCTCCCTTAAACAACCTAACGCCCCCATCCTGTCATAATTGGTGTGTGTGAAGCTTCTCTGACGCAAAAATGCTGTAAAATAAATGGGGGTTTGACATGAGTTAAACCCATACAAAACTAGCTGCCTTACTTGTAGCTGATCACAGAGCTACTCACAATTCACGTGAACCAAATCATTTGCACACTGTATTCCACACTTAAAATGTAGTATCGTATTAGCTTGGAGCATTTCAATGTATTGTCTCGAGGATAAAGGGGTGCAAACTAAGTTCACAAGAATTCTAGATCTCATCCACTCTTAATATTCTGTTAAGTAAATGGATACATAATCACACGCTTTACTTACATGTAACATTCAACAAACCATGTCTCTATATTATCATCCCCACACAATACACACAACAATTACGACTTACCAGCATTCACGCCAGAGATATTACTTGACGGGTGGAGAGACACTGGAGACAACACGGAGGCTTATCGCCAATCGTTCTTCCCGCAAACCATTTGCGTATGGATCAGGAAGGTACCCTCCGCAACAAGCCGCAATGTGGCTTACCTAGTGTAGACAGATGTTCAGCTGTATAAGAGCAGTGAGATATGCTACTACTAAGCTCTTACAGCTGAACGGAAATAGGATTTTAATTGCACGTGTTTGAAGTTGCAGCTAAGAGAGACCTAACATTGCCCACGTTAAATACGATAGTGAAGTATCTTGTGTAAAGAAATACAATGTTTAAGTTAACCACATAACGTGCAACAATATAAATGCAGTGCAACGATGCTAGCCAGCAACCTTATCACCGTAATCAAGAAGGAAGTCTCTTCCCTGTGACCATCGCATTCCTACATGAAGCGCCTGTACTGAACTGATCAGCAGGTCTTCACAGCGGTAAGCTGAAGCAGGCTGTGTCCAGCCCGAAGCGACCCCTTGTCTGCCGACCCGACGGCTGCCATCAAGATTTCTTATTGGCTGTCTCGCGTCATACCTCAGGCGACTTGTCGAGACCTAACACACCGTATTCAGCCAGCGACATACTGCTCCAGGCGACAGCTGGGGGGCTACCGGCTGTCCGAGACAGCCAAGTACCTACTGACGCATGCACGAATTCGTGGGCAAGAAATTTGCGTAACATACGAGAAGCAATACAACCTGCCTGCTGCACGTGGATTTTCCTACCTAGAGTGGCAGCATTTTTATTTAACGTCACAGGATCATAATATATAATACTTCGTAGTTATACTTGCTAAGCTGCAGTGCCCTTCTAGTGAATCGACTAGTGCGGCCCGTCAGATTTAAGAAGCATGACTGCAAAACTATCAGAAATTACTGTTAAACATGTTCGCTCTAAGGGCATCAAAAGCACACCGGATATTACAGTTAATGAACATTTCCCTGCAGTATACTAATTTCTGCTTTTTAATTTGAGGAGATGCGCAACAAATTATTTATGCTGTTTTTATCGCTGACTCAAAACACACTATAGCATAATTGATAGCGATGCGTGACACTATCCTTGGTAGTACAGAAGAAATAAAGAATGAACCGAAGAATGAAAAAACAGTGAAAGGAACAATTTCGGTTCTGTAAGACGAGAACATACGGCGACGGTGAACGGCTTACGGCAGCACGACGTCACGATCTCACGGGGACAACTGAACTCCCTCCCCCAGTCCGCCGTTTCTCGCCACAGCGCGGCCGACGCGCTCTCTGCCGTTGTCACTCGGCGGCTCCTTTCCCAACTGCCGTCCCTCAGGCAAAACACGCGATACACTAATCGGCAGCCAAGTCCCAGTCGATTATTCGAAGAATCGTGCCAAACGACAACGCAAATCTGACCGGCATTGAATACTCACATATAAAATACAATACAAAAACTCGCAAGACAATAGCTTTACCCTGAGCGCAGAAGGACAAGCGCACTAACTGCTGTTCTCTCGAGTACCTGACCTCGTCTGAAACATCCCAGTTTCCCAACTGCCTATGCTCTCTTTGGTAGCATGTTTCTAATTTTACAATCACGCTGCTTCCAGCCTCTGCACCATTCTTCCCATCCCATTACCGCCTCCGTAGAGCACACTCCGATTTCTCCATGATCGTTACTAGGATTGATCCTTCTCTTAAACTCATCTTCGATCCCGTTTCCGTCATCTTTAGTTCTCCCTTCGGATACTACGGTTGGCAGAACATCCAGTTTCCTGGCTGCTGCCGCTTATTACTCCTATCCTGCTGCCCACTACATTGCCTGTTACTTCCCGCCGCCTCCCTGCTAGGCTAATTTCCACGATTGAGGGAATTAGCCTGAAAATCATTAATATCACACTGGACTCACTCCCGGTCGGCTCTCTGCCAGCTCCTATCTTGTCTTCAATTCCCGTAATTACTTGCATTACCGGCACCTCTGTTCTGTTAGCAAGTTGCACCATCCATCCGTTCCACGTACTGAAGAAAGCTCTCTCCGTAGTTACCGTGCGACAATAGACCAAACGCCACAGGAATAGTTTATTTTGTGGCTTGTTATGAAACCGTAGTGCTTCCCTGACTGCTCAATGTGACCTCAACAAATGCCCTGGGCCGGTGCAGCGGCGACCGCGTGGGCTGCGCTTCCACGTGTTTGTCGGCGCGGCGCGCAGCTGCGGGTCTCACCCTGTAGTCCTCGCCTGCCGGTCTGGCTGGTCAGCAGACCAGGTCCCGGAACCGAGCCCGCCACTGCGACGGTGCGGGAAAATAATATTGCAAATGTCGTTGGGCAATATACAGAAATACTGTGGCTCTCACACCACACGCCTCTAATACTACATATGGGTGAAACACTGCAGGACACAGAACCACGCAGGCTAGTGAACGGCAAGCACGCGAATTGGACGTTGTTGAAGGAAACGCTTGATAGTCGTATTCCGGACACCTACGATATTATAAACACGCAACAGATTGGTGGTGAGGCAGTGGAGGCTCTTACTACTGCCGTCCAAGAAACAGTGACTGACGCCATTCCACGTACAATACCAAAACACTCTACGGCCCTGTCCCAGCAAATCCTGGGCCTCATCTCAACGAGGAACCGCCTCAGGAGATACTGGCAGCGTACCAGGCGCCGTTCTATAAACTACATGTCTGACTCCAGGCTATAATGCGGGACAAAACACAAACATTTCGAAACAATGGAGAAACTCTCAGAGCTAGGTACCACACGTCCCGGCGTATGGAAGCTAGCCACACACTTCACCAGGGAGGAACATTACATACCCACTCTACAAGGACCACACGGTCCAGCTTACTCCGCGACGGAGAAGGCAGAGCTTATGGCCACAACACGAGCAGCGTCTTTGATGCCGAATCTGGCTTCTTCCGATCCAATATTCACAGTTGAAACGGACCAGGAGGTTACACGACTCTTAGCCCTGCCCACGCGTGACGAAATTACACGCACTAGCACAAATGAAATTACACTGGTTATCAACCATACCAACGCTAGGAAAGCGTGTGTTCTGATGGCATTCAAAACCGTGGCCTCCAGGAGTTCACGGATAGAGCCGTAGAATACCTTGCACACAACGAATGCCATCCTGAAACACCAACTCTTCCCTGACTTTTCGAAGGCGGCCAAGGTCCTGATGTTGAAGAAGCCAAGGAAGGACCACTCCCTCCCACAAAATTACCGACTCATCAGTCTGCTGTGCTCGCTCAGCAAGATTGTTGAGAATGTAGCATTAAAACATCATCAGGCACTGCATCGCCAATGACACCCTATGACCGGAGCAATTCGGTTTTAGGAATCACCACTCAACACAACTCCTCCGCGTATTCTAACGTATACCACACTGCTACAACGCGAACAAAGCCACAGGGGCCGTATTCCTGGACATCGAAAAAGCTTTCAACCGTTTTTGGCAGAAAGGTGATATGCGCAAACTAAGCAAAGCTGGTTTCCCGGACGGACCCATACCATTCGTATCTCACGAACAGGTGTTTCAACACAGACGCGCAGGGCAAACAAACGACAACACTATATCCAAGCTGGAGTACCCCAGGGAAGCATCCTAGGGCCCATCTTGTTCAACCTGTACATTAACGACTTCCCAGCAACGTTACCCATCTACGCGGGTGACACAGCGATCCTTGCGCAAGATTAGAAACAGTCGAACATTAATGCACGAATACAGACGGCGCTCAGAATGCCGAGCCGTGGTTGGAACTAGGGCGTATTAGAGTAAACGTCGACAATCGTGAAGCAGTTCCTTTCACACGCAGACCGAAACTACAGTGCAAACAACACTGTAGACATAACACTACATACTCTCCTAATACGTTTCCGAGAGAAAGATACCTCTGTCTGGCTGGACTGGAAACTTACATGGGTGGACCACATCGAATTCGTTGGCAACGGAGCGCACTCGAGGCTCAAACAAATGTACTCAATGCTCAACAGGGAATGTACACTGAATATGAGGGTGTCGAGGTCCATATACACGACTCTGATTTGACCTATGATGTACGCAGCTCCGTCTGGGGATAGGCAGCTCCTACACATCTGCGCCGCCTGCATATCTTTCAGATCAAAGTGCTACGCATCATTAGCAAAGCTCCACGCTACACACGCACCGTGGATCTTCACAAAAATACAACCTTGGTATCCTCAAGGAAGTATTTAAAAAAAACACGCCACACGAGTATACAAAAACTCTAGTTGTTTTATCCTTACTCTGGAAAACTATGATCACAACCATAGGTGGAAGCATAAGCGGCCAAATCTAGGGCATAACCACCTATGTCAAGGTAACTACACCAACAAGCGACTAACGTCCGGAAGCCCCTGCATATCAGCAACGTCGACTGGATATGACAGCTGCCACTGAATCCGACCAACTGGCTACAGCAGAGAAACCGACGAGCTCGCCCACTGACGCACAAACAAATCGCCAACATCGCCCTACACTCTGAATCTGATATATGACCTATCGGACACAAAACGGTAATGAACCTAACTGTTACAGGTATGCTGACGCTGACGGAGAGGTCAACACCGGCACCCAGCGGCAGCCGCCGAGTAACAGCACCGCACAATGTCACAGGCATCGACATGCATGATACCCACTACTAACAAAGTCTACCCTTGCATGACCGAGATTTTTTCCCTTGGCTCTTGCCTTGGCATTTTCCTTTCCTCTGCCCTTCAAACCACTACCCTTCGTTCGATCTAATCTGTCTCCAGATGAACGCATACAAATGGTTAACCTCAACCAGACGTACCCAAACATCGCAGTACCCACATCCTGCGACACCTCCACGTTAGTGGAAACTAATTCTTCTGCAGAGATGGCAGCAAACCTTTAGAGTTGGTCATCACGCCGATGTGGGCGTGGAGGGTCTCCACTTCTTATAAAAATAAAGCCCTCTACGAAACTGCTGGTTTGTTGCACGTTAATTAGTCAAGAAATTACTGTACATTCGCTGATTGGCAGTTGCGGGAAAACTTGTGTAAGCTGTACCTTATATATAAAGCCCAGGTAGCACCGCCGCCAGGCTCTTCGTCATACAACGGCTGCCATTCAAACCCCGCTCGCAGCCAAATCCCTACTCTCACATTTAAACACAACCTGTCGCGTCACACCCCCTAACAGGTCTTGTGTGCACTACACGCAGTAAGCGACTACTTCGGTTGTGAAATTTGTGAGGCGTTTAAGCGGGTCGTCTCTTCAGGTTGACTAATAGCTTTTCACATTACAGACTAACTGCCTGCCAAAATGGAATTTTCTCAGGGCGTCTTCCTCTGCACAAACGGGATATAGCGAAGGTAAATTTGAAATTACTAAACTGCAAGAGCATCCAAATGAATGTCCCATTATTAGGATCGCTTGCCGAAGATAATTATGTTCAGATAGTTTTAGCAACAGGAGTTACTTGATACCAAATGTGAAAAGCAGCGACATCCCAGGTTCACATGGAACATCTATGTGGTCGTTCCTCGTTTCTAGCCGTAAACCACTTCATAATATCTATCCTGACCATCACAGACCCCGGACATGAACTTTAGCAGGGGCAGGACTTTTAGTGTTAGATCGCTACAGGAAATATTGTTTAATACCGTTATCGATTTTCCTAATTATGCTGTTGTAATGGGGTGGTAGTCGCTTCCACTTCAAGATACAGATGGGGAGAGTTGTGGCATCAAAACTGCTACCGGAGACAGGGATTCATATCGAACTATCTTGACTATCTTGCACAAAAATTTCCTTGCACAGGTAAGTAGAGAAGTAACCCGTGAAGGTAATGTATTAGACCTAGCAACGAACAGACCCAAACCAATCAATCAACGTAGAGGGAGGTATCAATGATCATAAAGCTAGGACTACGGGTTTTGCAAAGGATGTTAAGAAGGATAGGAAGAAATCTTTGCTCAGCAGGAGAGACAAGATACAAATAGTGGAGTATCTCAGCACGCAGCACCTATATTCAATGATGAGCACCGAGATCTAGATGAAGGTAGGAATCCGAAAGAAGCTTCCGAGGGCTTCAGGCACAAGAGAGAATCACCGCCTTTTAATATTCGTGACAATGAAGTGCCCTTGAACGAAGAAAGCATCTGCGATTCGAGGAAAGTCAAACCCTACCTGACAAAATCGGAACAAATCCAAAACCACGTTAAGCAGAGCAATGAGAGAAGCAGTAAATTATCTTGAAATTAAAAATTTCAAGAGATGATCCAAGGAGAAACCCTATGACATTTTGGTATTACATAATGTAAGTAAGCGGTACCAAATTGTTCACACCCACAGTGGCCACAAAGACAACCAAACGGATTGCTTACACGGCGCCTGAGTATTGCACAGATACTCGAATATCTCCACGGCAGATGTTACAGGAGAGGCGGTGTGCTCCAAGCAGCGCCCTGTTACTGAAATTCCGAGGAAGCACCGTCCGGGAAAAGTCCGTCAAAACGTACTACCTCCCCCACATACAGGTTGCGTCGAAGACCGCGACGTGAAAATTCCAGGAAATACAGCAACCAGTTCAGCTTACCGTAATCATCGTGCACGCCAATCGCTAGTGGAACAGGGTGAGGTGGAATCACTGCGATTTACGTAGTGCCTTCCGTCGAAAACTATTAGGTGGTTTGCGGAAAATTTTTTAGGTTTCGATGATTGCCAATGCACTTTTAGGATTCCACCGGTTTACTTCAACGTTACAGATCTCGAAGCTACAATCACCTAACATTGAATATTGTGTATGCACTGAAGGGAATAGCGATTTACATCACATCCGAATGTTTGCAGCAGCACTACGTACAATATCACGAGATATCAATTCACATAACATGTTCACGGTATCAGAACTTGGGAAGTGAACACGCTCATCCATACTAATTCTGAAAGTAGCAAATATTGTAGTAAAAAGAAAGATATATAATCAATCGCTGCAGCAACTATTTTAGCACTATTCACAAAATATAAGGAAAGGCAATCACACGTACATACCGTTCGTCACAGGACAATGACGTGATATATCCAAAGCGCCACACTAACGATACAAGTTTGATGATACGCGTCAACGACAAACCATTCACACCACTAGCAGAAACTTCCTACGAAACACAATGCATACCCTTACAGTCCACGAAGTAAATTTACGATCGCCGTTGGAACTATAACAACGTAAATCAAGATAAAAATTGCTTGAGTTTATTCTACGATTAACCGTTGGCAATGTAGCCATATATGCACCGCGAAACTCGCTGACCATGTAGAGCGGACCAACGTATCATCCAAGCAATATTTGCGATCACAGCGGCCAAATCTAAAAAAAGTAAGGCTTACATTTACGCATTTCAAGACGAAAATTACAATCACACTAATTATTTTTCCAAAATTCACAAAATGGGAAGAAACGCATTTTTCTGTTTAATCCGTTCGATAACAGACAGTGTGGCAACATACGCAAGGCGAGGCTTACTCGAGGAACAAGGTGATTTCCATGCAACAGCGAGGCGACGTTTAGGAATGTAGCCTCAGATACAGTAACAAACGAAGGCTTTTAATTGCAGAATACACAGGGAGCATTACAATCCTTGCTAAAACTAATTTAGAGCGATTCATAAAGCAGATACAAATGCATTTTCTGTGTCTACCACTCGGTAACCGACAGTGTGGCAATATACGCAACGCGTGGTTTACTCAAAGAACAAGGTACTTTCCATGTAGCAGCGAGGCAACGTTTACGAACATACGCCATGATTCAACAACAAATCGAAGCTATTAATTACAGAATACACCGGGAACATTACAATAATGCTATAACTATTTTAGCGCAGTTCACAAAACGGTAAAGTATGTATTTTTCTGTGTCTACCGTTCGAGATTCGGCAGTGTGGTAATTTACGCAACGTGAGCCTCACTCACTATACGAGGTGGCTTCCGTGCGTTAGCGAATCAGTGTATCCGACCTTTAGATATGCCATAGCAATACCTTGAATTACACGTGATAACAGGAGATTTACAAGGGCTTGTGCAGCTATTATAACACATGTAGCAAAGCTTGAAATACCGTTTTCAGTTTGTGTATACTTTTAGCAAACACTACTGCAGGGATTTATGCGCGACGAGGGTCGCTGATGCGTCACTTAGCGATCCATGTTCTGTTAGGGAGAGAGCACACGTCCGAATATTATAATATTGTCTGGAAACTAGTGGGAGCTGAACGCCAAGTTGACTGCCATTTAACCTGTTAATATGAGGCACTTTAATGACAGTGAACCATGGAAGTAATATTTCTCGGAAAGTTCTTCAAAATCAAAGTTAGCTTACTGCGTAAATCTAACTACTTTATGTATGTAAATACTTCTGAATTGGACAATTGATACATAAGCTATACAACAAGGAATGTGCCCTGACAGCCATTTTCATCGTCATACTCGTATTTGCGGTTGTGCTTTTCAGACTGTGCACATAACAAATGCTCAAACCTGAGTACAGCAGCTGACACTACCCGACTGCCCTGGACGTCGCTCGGACGTGTCGCAGCGTCAACATTGGCGACCCAAGCGCCTGCTGAGAGCCGGCGCCTCACGTCCTCCACTGCCCCAGACTGGCCGTGGTTGCCTCTCGCTCCGCCAGTGCGGCTACACGGCGCCCCCTGTGGACTGAAGCCGCCAGATTCAAACCCGCCTCAGCCGCCGGTACCGGCAGAACAGGCTGTGACTGTCACAGCGCGCCCTCTCCCTCCAAACTTCTCACTAGATGAGCATTTCCTGGTGAACACGTGAGAACAGTGGATTTGTCACTAGGAAAACAGGTCACACAGCTTCAATGGGCACCAGTGTTGAGGTTTGCGGTAAATGCACTTCAGTTTCTTCTGAATTTGGCCGAAAGTCATGTCAGTATAATAACACAAAAGTTCCTATTCCGTATAGAGGCACAACAATATTTATACTTGCCAAACGACGTCTACCCTTAATGTAAGGATCTCCGGTCCTGGTCTCTTCATTAAAAAACAGGTCCAGTGGGAGTAGGTCTTGCCGTCAGAAGGTCTTGTACACACTTAATTTTGTATGTGGATGGCTCATCTATAGGTATTGGTGCGTGATTTGGCGATTGTCGTAATACGTGACGGATATCCATAATGAATTTTGCAATGCCCTGACATTGAAGATTCAACATTTTGCTCCGCCTTCGAACGCCACATGTTATTATTTACAAAAAAATTGTTCAAATGGCTCTATGCACTATGGGACTTAACATCTGAGGTCATCAGGCCCCTAGGCTTAGAACTACTTAAACCTAACTAACCTGAGGACATCACACACATCAATGCCCGAGGCATGATTCGAACCTGCCACCCTAGCGGTCGCGCAGTTCCAGACTGTAGCTCCTAGAACCGCTCGACCACCCCGGCCGGCTGTATTTCAAGGATTTCAACTTGATCCCTCTACCCGCTCCCAAGAAGAAAGGTTTTAAGAGACCGGACAACAATGTGATCCAACAAGCGTTCTGTTTTATCCAACTGAGGTACAGAACCCTACAAATGTCGCACGATATTTTAACAATCCATCTAGATCACAAACTTTTGCACTTCACTACTACTGGTTTCGGCTACTGCCAACTTTGGTTCTCTTACAAACAAAGACAGTGCCTTAACCAACAACGTTCAATTACCTGAAGCAAAACCTATAGCAGGCCACGTGGTATATAAGACAAACAAATATTGACATGATTAACGGGCATACATACCAACCACACGTACCATACAATATTCTGATGTGGGTATCAATGTCAAATTAAACATGTAGTTCCGTAGTTTTTCTTTTTTTGTTATGGTTTTAGGGCGCAAAACTGCTACAGTCATTAACGCCCGGTCAGTGACTTCGTAAAAGGTAAAAAACCGAAACTGGAAACCAGTAGCAACGGGAGCCAAACTCAAGAAAGTGGGAAAACTAAAAACAGAAGGGAAGCTTAAAAAACCACTACTGAAGGGGTGTTGCTTGGCCCCAAAATGAGCTTCAAATGACTGACGTCATCTCACTGGCACTAATAAACGCGAGAACGCGATTGGCTGAGTGTGTGTCATCTGCTAAAATGGAACATATATCAGGCGACAGCTGTAGACGGGCGCGTAACGGAGTAAAATAGGGGCAATCAAGTAAAAGGTGTCTCACCGTCCACAGTTGAGAACAGTGAGGACAGAGTGCGGGAGGATCGCCACGTAAAAGATGTCGGTGGCTAAAAAGACAGTGTCCTATCCGGAGTCTAGTTAAAATTACTTCCTCCCGACGACGAGTTCGGGAGGAAGAGGTTCAAGCACAGGGAAGAGCTTTCACGTCCAGCAATTTATTATTGGGAAGTGTCGACCAATGTGAATGCTTAAAAGAGCAACGACGACATAAAACACTCCGCAGATCTGCGAAGGGAATCATGCGAATAGCAGGCTGGAGAAGACAGACTGCAGCCTTGGCTGCTATATCAGCCGCCTCATTTCCACAGTTACCAACATGTCCTGGGATCCAGAGGAACGCCACATATATGGCCCCCAAGTGGAGCAAGGGGAGGCAGAACTGAATCCGGTGGACCAGAGGGTGGACAGGGTAGAGAGCTTGGAGACTAAGGAGAGAGCTGAGCGAATCTGAGCAGATAACATACTGTATCCGCTTATGGCGACGGATGTGTTGGATTGCCTGGAGAACAGTGTAAGCTCCGCAGTAAAAACCGAACACTGGTCGGGAAGCCGAAATCGATTTGGGGTGTCGCCAACAATATATGCACTCCCAACACCTAACGATGTTTTTGAGCCATCAGTGTAAATAAATGTGGCATCCTTCATTTGTGCACATAGAGCAGCAAATGCCCGACGATAAACAAGAGAAGGGGTACCATCCTTGGGAAACTGACAAAGGTCACGGAGCAGGCAGGTCCGGGACCAGAGCCAAGGCGGTGCTGTACCCCAAGTTGTCGGTCTTAGGAAAGTGGAATGAAAGAGAATGGAGCAGTTGATGGAAGCAAACCTAAATTCAAGGAGGCGTCTAAAGAAATGTCATGGACCAGATTAGCAGGCATGGAAGACAGATGGCTAGCATAACGACTCAGAAGGACTTCACGCCGATTGGACAGCGGAGGTTCAGCAGTCTCAGCATAAAAGCTTTCCACAGAGCTGGTGTAAAAAGCTCCAGAATCAACGTAATCCACGGTGGTGGACAGAGTCAAGAAGGCGAAGAATAGAAGGCCGAGCTGAGGAGTAAACTATGCTTTCATAGTCCAATTTCGAGCGCACTAAGGCGCGATAGAGGCGGGGAAGGACAACTCGGTCCGCTCCCCAGACGGTACCATCCAGGACACGGAGGGTGTTGAGGGATCACAGACAGTGAGCCGAAAGATAGGAAACGTGGAAGGACCAGCACAGTTTTCTGTCAAACATAAGACCCAAGAATTTAGCGACGTCTGCGAACGGAAGGTTGACAGGGCCTAGATGTAAGGAAGGCGGAGAAACTACGTACGACTGCAAAAATTAACACAAACGGTCCTACTGGGAGAAAAGCGGAAGCCGGTTTCGATGCTCCAAGAGCGGAGGCGATCGAGACATCCTTGAAGACGTCGTTCTAGAAGGTTGGTCCGTTCAGAGCTGTAGTAGATCGCAAAATCGTCCACAAAGAGGAAGCCCAAAACATTAGGAAGGAGACAATCCATACTTGGATTTATGGCAATGGCAAACAGTACAACACTTAGCACGGAGCCCTGGGGTAACCCGTTTTCTTGGGAGAAGGTTCAGGACAAAGTAGTGTTCACCTGCACTCTAAATGTGCGCTCTGCCATAAATTCACGAAGAAAAAGGAGCAGACGACCTCGAAAGCCCCAAGAGAACAGTCCGCGGAGGATGCCTGTTCTCCAACAAGTATCGTATGCTCTCTCCAGATCAAAAAATATTGCTACTGTTTGGCGTTTCCTGAGAAAATTGTTCATGATACAAATGGAGAGAGCAACAAGATGGTCAATTGCAGAACGATGCTTTCGGAAACCGCATTGGGCAGGTGTTAAAAGGCTACGGGACTCCAGCCACCAGGCTAAACGGCAATTCACCATATGCTCCAAAACCTTGCACACACTACTCGCCAGAGAAATGGAGCGATAGCAAGAGGGGAGATGTTTGTCCTCTCCAGGTTTGGGAACAGGAACGACGGTAGCTTCCCGCCATCTTCTGGGAAAAGTTCGGAAATGGTTCAAATGGCTCTGAGCACTATGCGACATAACTTCTGAGGTCGCCTAGAACTTACCACTAATTAAACCTAACTAACCTAAGGACATGACACACATCCATGCCCGAGGCAGGATTCGAACCTGCGACCGTAGCGGTCGCTCTGTTCCAGATGCAGCGCCTAGAACCGCACGGCCACTCCGGCCGGCTCTGGGAAAAGTACTGTCGGTCCAAATTCGATTAAAAGGCGAAGGAGGTAACACAAACTATGGTATGATAAATGCAGCAACATTTGGATGTGGATGCCGTCTGGTCCTGAGGCGGAAGAGCGAGAAGAATAGAGTGCATGTTGGAGTTCCCGCATGGAGAACACAATATTATAGCTTTCGCGATTTTAAGAGGAGGAAGCTAGAGGTTGCACTTCCGCTGCACGTTTCTTCAGGAGAAAAGCTGGTGGGTAATTTGAAGAGCTCGAAATCTCAGCAAAGTGTTGACCCAATGAGTTATAAATTGCGATGAGGTCCACTAATGTATCATGCGCGACAATGAGCCCAGAGACCGGGGAGAAACTAAGCGCGCCAGATAACCGTCGAATCCGACTCCAAACGTCCGAGGAGGGATGAAGGTGTTAAAAGAGCTAGTAAAGAAGTCCCAGCTTGCCTTCTTGCTATCGCGGATGACGCGACTGCATCGCGCACGGAACTGCTTATAGCGGATACAGTTGGCCAAAGTAGGATGGTGCCGGAAAACGCGAAGAGCACGTCGCCGCTCACGTATTGCGTCACGGCATGCCTCGTTCCACCAAGGAACTGGGGGGCGCCGGGACAAATCGTAGGTGCGAGGTATTGAACGTTCCGCAGCTGTAAGAATAACTTCTGTAATATGCGTGACCTCAAAGTCGACGGTAGGAAAGTGACAGTCATCGAATGTCGCTAGAGATGAAATAAGTGTCCAATCGGCTTGGGCAAACTTCCAGAGTCTCGGGCGCATATATGGCAGTTGTGGCTGCAATCTAAGGACACATGGAAAGTGGTCACTCGAGTGTGTATCAGCAAGAGCGAACCAGTCGAAGCGCCGAGCTAGCGGAACAGTACCGACCGAAAGGTCCAAATGACAGAAATTTGTCATGGAGGCGGACAAAAATGTAATTTCCCCAGTGTTGAGGCGAACAAGATCCGCTTGGTGGAAGACGTCTATCAATAGTGAGCCGTGCGGACAAGGACGCGGAGATCCCCAAAGCGGGTTGTGGGCATTGAAGTCCCCAACCAGCAAATAGGGGGGCGGAAAATGACCAAGAAGATGAAGGAAATCAGCTCATGCCATAGATGTGGACGTTGGAATGTATACAGTACAAAGAGAGAAGGTGTATCCAGAAAGGGAAAGACAGACAGCGACAGCTTGGAAGGAACTGCTTAAGGGGATTGGGTGATAATGGAGAGTACCATGGAGAAGAATCATGAGTCCTCCATGTGCTGGAGTGCCTTCAACAGCGGGGAGATCAAATCGGACTGACTGAAAATGGGGGAAAACAAAGCGATCGTGGGGACGCAGCTTTGTTTCCTGAAGACAGAAGGTGACCAGCGAGTAGGATCGTAAGAGGATCGACAATTCATCCCGACTGGCTCGAATGCCTCGGATATTCCAATGGATAATGGACATAGGGTGGACAGAAAAGGGAAGAATGTGACCAAGGTTGCCCTCAACTCAACGACTGCTCAGAGCCGGCGACCGACAGCGTGGAACAGCATTCAGCCAAAGGCAGAAGATCCTGATCCATAGGTTGTTCGGGAGCAGCTCCTGCCACCACCTATCGGCCAGTTGATCGGCCGCCAGCAGTGCGCCTCGGCGGCACAGAAGGCGGCCGAGGGCAGTTACCGCCAGCTGGTGCTGTAGATGAGACACGCCGTGGCGGAGAACGAGGGGAACTGGGTTACTTATTAGCCTTCTTGTATACAGGACGTTGAGATGAAGGAGGAATCGATGGTTGTGAAGTTGGGGTATGTAAGAAACCTTCACGAGTAGGCTCTTTTTTGGAAGTCTGGATGTCTGATTTTGGGGCTCGGGATTTAGCAGAACCTGATGAAGGGTGAGCCATAGAGTGAGCAGGTGAGAGTGGGGAGGTTGAATGGGCCATCTTTGCGCTGGCCGATCTGACGACCGTGGCACTAAAGGTGATATCACAAGTCTGCATGGCTGCCTCCTTTGTTGGCCAAGGAGAGGCAACGATAGTGCTGTATTTACCTGCGTGAGGCACAGTGGGCTTTCGACTGGCTGATAACTTTCGAGCAGCAAAGGTCGACACCTTCTCCTTCACTCTGATTTCCTGAATGGGACAATCTCTAGAGGAAACAGTCTGGTCACCCATACAGTTGATGCAACGAGGGGACAGTGGTGGACAAGCACCCTCACCCTCATGGGCATCCTTGACACACGTAACGCATTTGGCTGGATTGGAACATGACTGGCTGGTATGATTCAACCACTGACACCGATAGCAACCCGTAGGGGTTGGGATGTGAGGGCGAACGGAAATTATCTCATAGCCCACTTTTATGTTCGATGGAAGTTGATCTTTGTCAATTGTCTAGAAGAGAGTATGGGTTGGAACGATGTCCTTGTCATCCCTTTTCATGACTCGACGAACAGCCGTTACGCCCTGGTCAGACAGATAGTTTTGAATTTCCTCGTCGGACAATCCGTCAAGGGAGCGTGACGAATTTAAAGTGCGGCGCGCTTCCACCTGGACATGGAAGGGGCGTAGCAGTGAAGTGTGCAGCAATTTTTGTGCCTGGAGGGCACTGACTTTGTAACATCGAGGTGCCATTTCCTAATCAGGAACAAGACTTTACAGGACCTGCAATTGCGTCGACACTTTTCTGAATAATGAAAGGCTTGACTGTGGAGAAGTCATGGCCTTCGTCCGACCGAGAAACAACAAGTAACTTTTGCTTGTGAGCAGACGTAGTAGATGATGAGGAAACCATTGCAGAAGTACCCCCCCATGATTACCGGCGTCTCTGATGGCGCGCTCCTTCCTTGTGGGGGCCCTCTCTGAGGGTCCTCCCGCCTTAGGTGATTGTTCACACCTCCCGAGAAACGGACGGAGGGACCAATCAGCACGTACGGAAGGTATCAGCTCGGGTAATCACCCCTCCCTGGACCTGGCCATTACCAGGGGGTACGTACGTGTCCTACCTGCCTACCCGGGGCGGGGAATTACGCGTTACCCCATTACCGGCTATGCGTGGGAATGTGTGGGTCGGCCTTCAGACATGCACAGGGAGGAAAAAGAAACAGGGAGGAACAAAGAACAGGAAAGGAAAGGAAACAAGAAAGGTCTCACATGCCGCAGCGGAGAAAATGGTAAAGAGAAGAGATAAGGTAAAGAGCAGGACAAACAAAGGACAAATAAAGTGAAGAAGAGAGACTGTTTTACAGTTTCGAGCGTCCGTCTCCGGACGTAGGCACTAAACATACTCCTAGAGGGGGAGAAAGAGAAGGGAAGAGGTGGTGGTGAGGGGGGGGGCGACGAGGGATGGGGAAGGATGTGGAAAAGGAAGGCATGCAGCCCGGAAAGGAAGGAGGGCCACACCAGCTTGGGGTCCCGTGCTCGCTAAACACGTATCCACAAAAGAGTTGTGGACCCCCTGTGGGGGTAGGTACGTGGTAACTGCATGTGATGACCTGGATATGCCTGTTGTTTATGCAAATAACTGAAGCCATCAGAGAAAATACAGTTAAAGTACATGACTAACCAGAACCGTACATTTATAGTTAAAATGTAGTATGTGCAGTCATTAGTTAAAATTACTCCACATGGCAAAATGAGAGTCCCACAATAAAACATGCGCTGACATACAATGTGTGGAACTAGATCCTTACCTAAAATCCATATAAAAGGTGCAAATATTAATAAAGGGAAATTCCTAGCCTGGCAAGCCATGAAGTTTTCGATTTAAAGATGTGACATTTTTTAACTTTTTATTCTGCCTCTTACACAACTGTGTGTTTTAAGTTGGCAGGCTCTGAGCTTCAAAGATCCGACCATCTAGTAAATACTTTAGCGAGCCACTGTAGTGACCACTGTGATCCCCATACATTGAAGGGGAGGGTACCCCTCTTGCCTTTAAATGCTCTCTGGGTTATCTGGATGTCGTTTTCATCCAAGTTCGTCAGACAGTTATCAAGCCATAGTTCGACTTTTGAAAAAGTGTCTGGTAAAAAGGCGACATCACGGTCAGTGTGGCAACATTTAATTTCAACGATGGGCTAGCTAACACTATGGATATTATGAACGTGCTCGAATATAACCAGCATGTTGAAAGTTCTACATAAAATCGGACGAAAAAAGTATCGAGCGAACGGAGCCACCAATCCCAGAAGCTGCACGAGAGGTCGCAGAAGATGGAGGACGATCTCCTTTGGGAACTGAAAGGATTGCTCTGTGATCCAGGGATCACTGGTGGGAGTTGTGTCTGTCTCACTTAACCACAAAAAAAGCGTTTTTCTCGAAAGCCTGTTTTCAAATTTGAGGGAAACGTAACTTGAGAACAGTACACACGGTTTTCTACCGAATCTGATTTTATTAGAACTTAATACCTTTCAGTAATCTTATATGCTGATAGGGGATATATTGAAAATAACTGATACCAAATTTATTTCTTACAAGTCTAGTAGGGGTCTTCGGCAATTTCCAGGAATTACGAATGTTCAGGCTACAAGGGATCGTTCCACCTGGTGCAGCGGTTATATGAAGCGTCAGATATGGATTCAAAAATGATTTCTTAAAGAAAAAAGCTTAAAGAATAAAACCATACCACCCAATTTACCATAACTTTATGTTTTACATGGAAAAAATAATGAATTTTTCAAATTTTCGTGCTTTCAAACTTGTCCGTCCCTTAAGCTGCAGGTGGGATGGCTCACCTACATTAAAGATTGGAACTACTTTCAGAATTCTACAAAAGCGTTTTCAGTGCGCTCACCTCTTCTGCGGGTACCGTCGGCAGCTCTGCCAGGCGGTACAGTTCTCACACTAAGGTACCGACGTAGAAAAACATTTCCTGTCACCAATGTCACAGAAGATGTTCCCCCGTTTGCATCTGCAGAATACCCCGCTTTTTGCTACAGAAACGGCATTGTCCTAATTCACACAGCACTCTTCCATGCTGCCCTAAATGCAATCGACGGACGTTTAGCCCACACTTTTAAAAACTCAATTGTCTGAATTTCACCGTCACCATCCTCTAGCCGATGCATCACACATTTCTGCCATTCTACAGATCAACCAGATACGATAGCTCATCTCCTACCAAAATTTCATACACACACTCATCGGTGCCAACTTTGCACCCCACATACCACAGACCACAGCCCATCCTACTCTGTGCTCTATTCGCATTGTCTTGTTTAGAGACCCAGCATGGCCCTTCTTTTTACCAAGGAACGTCATCATTGGTTTCCAGCACTCATCTCCAATTTACTAGCATATGACACTTCAGAACAGCACGTCGCTGTGGTCCATCTTATGATACCCAGAAACTGCCAATTTCTTTTGTTTCAGCAACCACCACCTAGTCTGCCTGCTATAGGGTCCTTGCGTGGTTAAAACCCCATCTGATTTAGTGTTGATACACCTCAACTGACGCGACCATAAACCCTGTTATTCCTGCCACCAAGTCCCACTTAGTCTCAGCACGTCTATGTTAAATCAATACGTATTCAAATGTAAATCATCACAACCTACCTACTGAACTGAACTGAAGAGACGCAGAAAAAGTCTTAAAAATAAATAGAAGGTAAAACCTTGGTTGTTGGTAAGTTTATAGAATAAAACTATAGAAGCTTTCGTCTTTAAGGTGACGAATGTAATTAATAGTTACTGTATTGATGCATATTTCAGTACTTTCTAAAAATATCGTGACAGTTTTATCATAACGTGTTCTCTGAAGAGCTTCATGAATCTGAAGACCAGAATCCTGGTCAAAATCACATTGACCCCTCTCTTCTGATTCTGAACTATTGAAAAAGACTCGTCAGATGTCTGAAAATTGTATTCATCACCTATGCACAGGATTTGGTAGAACGTAGTTTTGTGTATAAGCACGTTCGGATGCTTGATATGTTTTGTATTTGCACATAGTGTGCCAATGTTTTGTCTACATATATTGAATATGACATTGTTATTGTCCAGAACATGCAGCGTGTAAGCGACAACCCTTTACAATGTATCACAGTGGTGCAGTTGTTGCGGAAAAGAGCAATTTGATGTGAGACAGTTATTGTCTATCAAGATGTGAAACAGCCTCAAATTTCCCTACAGCAGCCACTAAAAGTACTGCAAATTGACACCGTTTTAAATATTTACTCTCCTCTCTCCTTCTTACGCTACTGGCTTAATTGAGACTTACAAATTCCCAAACTAACGTCGGTGTACAAATTTTCTTCAGAATTTTGTAATTTTTTACAGCATAAATTTAACAATAAAAAAGTTTCGATTCTCTGGCCATCTTAACTCCCTCGAAGCTCCGTCGTCTCAAGGTCGGTTTACATAGAATTAGAAACAAATTTAATGTTTCCACAACATGTTAGTCATCATTGCATATTAAGTATAATGTGCACGTGGAATACTTTTATCATAGCTCTTCTGTAAAACGACGTCTTGGCCTAGGAGACGATTTTTTAATTTTGAAATTACTCACCATACCACGCTCCACAGTAACATGCATAGAGGTATTACGTTACTTAAGCAGTATAGTGCTCATGATATGGAACCGTGTGAGTCAGACTTTCTGTAGAACACAAGTCAAGTTGTATAACGTTGCTTGCATTGCAAGTTAATCACGGAGACCTCAGAATTGTGGTAAATATTACATCTTTCTGCCACACTCTGAAGGTGGGGTGAGGGTGAAGGGGTGTTACAATGTGGCAATACATGCCTTTACCCTTGAGGCATCAAGGGATCACAAATTTAGCATTGGAGGGCAGTGTGGAGGGTAAAAATCGTAGAGGGAGACCAAGAGATCAATACACTAAGCAGATTCAGAAGGATGTAGGTTGCAGTAGGTACTGGGAGATGAAGAAGCTTGCACAGGATAGAGTAGCATGGAGAGCTGCATCAAACCAGTCTCAGGACTGAAGACCACAACAACAACAACAACAACAACAACCCTTGCTTCATGGAGCTTTGGATACAGCCCATCTACACGATGGACGAGTTTTGTGTGTGTGTGTGTGTGTGTGTGTGTGTGTGTGTGTGTGTGTATTTCCTTAATTTTACATTGTTTTAGAAGCACAACGACAGTGATTAGGAATTAACTGCGAGAAGTAATTAGAACAGCGTTTTTCCTGTGAACAGTATTTCTATGGAAGAGAGATAGTTACCGAGTAATGCCATACCAGAGCCAAAAGTCAGCGAAGGTGGAATGGTTAGCAAGATGGAAGATAATCGGGAAGTACAGATAAATGAGAACATTTCAATGAATTCTGAAATTGCTAGGCTGGAAAGTGACCCAGAAAAAAGAAACAGTGGAATTAGTGGAGAGTCGACTATGCACACGTCGGTGATCAGAGGTCATCATGAACTAATAATAGATGATAATGGTCACGGAAACACATTGGAAATTCTACATCCTGTTGAAGGTAGTAAGCGTTACTAACCATAAATTTGACAATAATCGTTGCAAACTGAGCTAGTGTCATTTTAAGTTAAGCAATTTAATTCAACAGGTGAAAACAATGTGAGAGTTTCCTCGTGGGAGTTCTTACGATTTGTAAGATAGAACATCGAGGATTGTTTAGAGGAATACACAAAAAGGATAAGCTATAGGGAACATAAGTATAATGATGAGCAAGACGTATGGCCAAAGGTTTATTTGACACCTGGAGAAGTGTCATGGAAGCGCTGAATAATCCCAAGTATATGAAAAGTCCCCTTAGAAAAATTAATGAATTACTGTGTTGATAAACCTCTTACATTATTTGATTTTCAAACAGCTGAGCAGAACTGAACGTACTCGGACATTTTGCTCTTTACCTATTCTGATCAACACTAAACTGACACACAATATTTTTAGCACAACGCAATCTGACTTTCAATAATCCCTACAAAAGAATGGCCCTGACCAACATTAACCTATGCCTTTCACAAATCATTTACTTCACAAAAATCTTCGTTAATCGAACTACTGCAATACAGTGAGCGCCAATACTGCCAGCTAAATAAAAGATTCTAACTACTGAAGGAACTAACTACTGATAGGAATAGTTAGCAAATGAAAGATTTTGATAGAGAACAAACAATGTATTTATCTTAATAGTGTTCAAAAGTCATAATATATATAGCAGTTCATGACATCCATTCTTACAAATGTACTGTTTCTGATGGACACATGTCCAGATCATCCGCTCTCAAAAACACTATCAGTCCCTACTTCTCATATATTGTCCATATACTATGACCAACAAAAACGTGTGCAGTGAAATGTAACTTACAAGTTAATAATTTGATGAACTGGTGTCAATTACAATTTTATAACATAATACCGTAACAAAGGTACAAAATACATCGTTAAAGAACATAACAATACAGATAACATTTGAAGTAGTACAGGCTTTACAAAAGAATCGAAATAAACAGATACATCAGTGTTACAGGATTTATGACATAAGTAAATAAAATAATGAGAATAGATTCGTAACATTAATTTCACACATGAGCATTAAAACAAAACAGAATTAACAATGTCTAAACATCTTTACAAAGTAAATAACATAGTATCAGAAAAATTCTATGACATAACTGTTATCAGCTAAACATATAGAGACAGGAAGAACACGAATACACAAACACATAGTGGAATGACACAAAAGGACAGGACAGGTTTGTTTCCAGTGTGACATTTGGTACTGCAGTCCACCCCAAAACTTCATTCCATATATCTTTCCTCTTATTTCAACATTTGTTTCCACCAATAAAATCCTATCCAAGCATGCTTTCTGTATTTATATGTTCACATTTTTCTTACCTCATTATTTATTATCTTACTTCATCATTTATTTCCAAGAAAATCCTCCCTAAACCTGTTGTCCCTAATCCCTACTTTTTTGTTCATATCCTCTTTCAAAATCCATTTTGGCCAAACCATTTTCTTATAGCTTCTCAATGCATTTCTTCCAATTCATCACAACTCGTTCTCTTATATAGCCTACCCCACCTTAAGCTAACTTAAATCTACTGAGTTCAGACGCTAAACTAAGGGACGAGGCAATGCAGCAGCACAAAACAATTAACACAAACAACAATGACAAAGAACGGAAAATGGAAAAGCAAGCAGCAGTATATATAAATTAGCAAAGCAATTGCAATATTACAACTAATATAAGGCGATGTGCAGCAAACAAGAAAAATAAATCAGTAGTAAAACTGGCTTAAAAGAGTAATACAAAGTCAAATTCAGTAACATTATGCCTGGCAAACAGCAGCAGCAAATGCTATAACTTATACCTAAACATGACAAACCCACAAGCAGAAAAAATATTACAGTAAAGATGGCCATGTCTAATACCTATGTCACATCTTAGTGTCTATGTAATTAAAGCGGTGCACCACAACAACTTATTGTAAAAAAAAATATTACCATGTACTTGAAAAGAAACTTATGTATGCAGTTACTGTTACTAGTCCCTTCTTATTGTTCTTTCCATTCCAAATGCTCCTTTTTTGAATAATGTGGATCATAAAATTATTATTTAGCAGATATGTTGACAGAAAGGTTTCACATTAGCAAATGCATTTAATTTTATTCTATAAAACCAATGCTGTAACAGCTAGAAACCAGATATCAAATGAGATAAGTAACTATGAAAAGCGAAGCATAAAAATATCATTCAATAGTCATGTGACATTTCATAAGTCAGTAGAAATTCTCGTTGAAAGACACTTGTCATAATCAGGCGTGCAGATGTAAGAATATTTCCCATCAATTCATAAGCATTTCAGTAAGTAGCACAAAGTACGTGCTCCACAGTATAATCATATGTTTCCAAGTAATAGCGTGTCATATTTGCGATGCTTTCTACAAAGGAATGTTAACAATGAGGTTAATGGCCTCTTTCTTCTCCACCTCATGGCTTTTTCTCAAGGCGGCTGGCACACCTGGCCGCTCACAACGCATTACGTCACAATCACTTCCATTTCTTGCCGAAATATTTACGACAGCAGTTTCCGCTACAGTGACAGTTTGATACAAATAAGATTTCACAGATCGAAATATTTGCGTTACAGATCTGTAGAAACAAAATCTTATAACAGTGTCCAAAAAATTTTCGCCGGCACTGTGATACACTCACGCATTTACACACATTTCATAACTCTTAAAGTACGATTCTTGGTTTGCAGTATCCTTTATCACAAACCAGAGTCCCTAACCACTACTCATTATTCCTTACCTTATTACACATATACCTATTCGTCGACACTTCAATATTTCATCATAATAAATACATAGCATAATCAAATTCCTCATATAGCATCAGCTTATTGATCATGAACACACCTCAACAGCATAATACACGTTGTCATCGCAATAATAACATCATAAAAACTCAGCCAAATCTCAAGAACGTCGTAGCTTTCTGCAATAATTTCAAAACCTAATGAAAATTCTCTGCTCATTTCAATAGTGTCATCTACCTCAAACGTATTTTAAAAATCATGATCCCATACCAAATACATCATTCAAAGCTCTCATAGTATCACAATGGTTCTGAAAAAGTATGAACAGTTCACACAGTACAGACAAAATACAGTTTCGTATCACGAAAAACTTTCCTTGTAATTAAAAAATCTTTAAAAATAAATGTTTCAAGTACAAGATTAATCACTCAAATGCGTGTCCTATAGCGCTAAATTGTGCGTCATGTTGTATCATAATCTCTGTCACTACTTAAGGGTAAAAAATGTGCCAAGTTTCGTAATTATCGTCGTCCGTAAGCAAAGTTCTGTGGAAGTCAATGTACTTACCTCGTAATAAACAAAAGCGAAATGCTATGCGTACAGATATCGTAGTTATTACGTACAGTACCGTGATCAAGAATGTACTGCACTGTAACGTATTGTTGTGCTACAAAAAAGGCTGTCTTATTGTAGCTATACCACAAAAATGCTACTAAAACATGTTTTACTTTCCAGAAGAATTCAGAAAAGCTGTGCAGATATAAAGCAGATACAGCACAAAAGCAACAATGTAAATTGTGTCACACATTAGTAGCGTCGTGATATAATCGTGTAGCTGTCAAAGAAACCAAATGCTAAGTCATCTTTAATCCCACAGAAAGTACTTCAGATAAAGAATGTCTTTTCAAGTAAACCAAAACGTTGCATGAAAATCTCATTAGCAGTGTCGGTATATGTTCTAAGTATGTGAGCCTTATAGTCGTTACGTGATCGTGCAACTAACAAGCAACAGTGTACCAATCACAACACTGTGTCGTCTGTTCACTATAACAATGCACTCGTAATTTCTGTTTAAACAAGTTCTCTTGGTTCTTGACTGCATATTTAACCTCAAACATTGCAGATTATCTTTCAATAAACGGTTTTACATGTGAAATGTGGTGTAAACCTTTACTCTTCCTAGTACGCAGAGTTTCAACTTCAACACAATTATCATGTGGTATACGTCGGATTCTGTAAGGTCCATTGTAAACTAAAAGAATTTGTGACACGTGTTTCTTCTTACGTGACAGTGAATGAGCTTTAATGAGAACTTTCTAACCAATATATAACTTCTTTGCATTTGATTTACCGTGTATTTTTCTTCTTTTGTCTGATGCAGATTTTATATTTTTACTAGCCAAATCAATTATGTCTGTGTCGAAGTTTACGTGTATTCAGAAAAGGTACAAGCTCACCGATTCTGTTCGGTGGTTCTTCATTCTTTAGTACAAGAATGGGTGGTAGAGCAGTGGAGTCATGAGGCATTTCATTCAGCACGGTTTGAAATAAGTGTAAATATCTGTCCCAGTGCTGATGCTTTCTGTGACAAAGTCTGCAAAGCTTATTGATTTCTTTCATAATCCGTTCAGACGGGTTACAATGTGGTGAGTACAATGAAATAAAAACAGGTTTGATTTTATGGTTCCGAAGCATGCGTGAACAAACAGCAGATCTGAATTGGGGTCCATTATGTGAAATGACTTTACTAACGTGTCCAACTTCACGTAAGAAATTTTTAACAAAGGCGTTGGATACAGACCGTCCAGTGGCTTTACATAACGGAGTGAAAGAAACAAATTTTGAAGTCAGTTCAACAGCGACTAGAACTTACGAAAATCCATTCGATGTTCTGACAAGGGGTCCCAAGAGATCAACAGCAGCAAATTCTTTTAATTTAGAAGGAATGATAGGAAACAACGGAGCACTATGTGAGATAGTAGATGGTTTAGCTTTTTGACAAACTTTTCAAATAGACAAGACTCTTCGAATTCTCTTTTCCATATTGTTAAAATAACAAGTCGTTCGAAAAATATAACATTTTCGTGGACCAAAATGTGCGTAGCTGAAATAAATGTACCAAATGAGCTTATTAACAAAATCGTCTGGAATGCAAAGTACGCATAGCTTGTCATCAACAGTGCAGCGTTTGAAGAGTATGTTGTTTCTAACCAGATAATAATGCCGAATCTGAGTGTGTCTTTTTTCATGCCATTTACTTTTGGTGTCTTTCCAAATCGGATCTTTATCTTGTTCGTGAGCAATGTCCTTTAAAGATGTGGTGGTGAAGTTTTCAAAGGCGACTTTCTGAATGTAAAGAATACTGAAATTTTTCTCGAGGTTGCCTTCTGTGTTACTTTTCTCAAGCCCAGCCGGCGCGCATTACAGTGCGTCCGCAACAATGTTCTCCTTGCCGGGAATGTAGACTATTGTGAAGTGGAATTCTTGCAGAAACAATGCCCAACGTTTTAACCTGTCATGATTTAATTTTGAAGACATAAGAAATTGTAATGCACGATTATCACTGTATACTTTTACGTGCTTACCAGAAAGAAAGAAACGGAATTTGTTAAATGCCCAAACGATAGCTAAAGCTTCTACTCAGTAACGGAATAATTTTTTTCAGAATTTTTTAGCACTCGCCTAGCAAAAGCAATGGTTTTCTAAACAGTAGTGTCATTTTCTATGGCTTCTTGAAATAAATGGGCACAAAGACCGACTTTAGAGGAATCCGTGCTAAGGCAGAAATCTTGTGACAGATCTGGATGAGCTAGTATTGGCACGTTAAGTAGCGATTCTTTCAAAGAATTGAAATTTTTTCCAGTGAGAGAACAAAGTTTTGGAGTCACTAGAATTTGCATATTCAGAAAACGACGGTAAAAATTTACGAGACCTAGAAAACTGCGGTCTTGTCCTTTTGTGGATGGAACTGGAATGGCTCTGATTGCTTCTAACTTTTCAGGATCCGGCTGAATGCCTTCGGAAGAAATAATATGTCCCAAAAACCTCACCTTTGACCTACCGAATTCAGACTTTTCCAAGTTAACTGTAATTCCAGATTCTGCAAAAATATGTAACACGCTGTTGAGGATGATTATGTTGTTCCCATGAGGCTTCTGCTATCAGAATATCTTCCACATATAAGGTGAGGTGACGTTTTAAGGAATCAGGTAATATGGAATTTAGCCCGCGAATGAATGCTGCCGAAGAAATGTTCAAACCAAAAGGAAGTTTCCGAAACTGATAAACGCCGAAACAAAGAGAAGCTGTGTATTTTCTTCATTCTGGATGAAGTTCGATCTGATAAAAGCTGGATCTGAGATGACCACATGACAACACTTTTACACCATTAAAATTTTGAAGAAGTTCTTCCATCGTTCGCGGCCTGTCTGTTTCAGGAATGATAACAGTATTGACTTGGCTCAAATCCAAGACAAGTCTGATCGATCCATTTTTCTTCTCGACAACATGTAATGGTTTGTTGTATGAGCTTACTGCAGGCTCAGTGCCCTCGTCAAGCATAGGTTGTATTTCTGTTCTAACACCGTCCCTATAATGTGCTGGTATTACGTACGGTCTAACACAAAATTTAGTATGCTCACGAACACGAAATTGGTATTGAAATCCCTTGATTGTTCCTGTTTTGTGAGTAAAAACTGTGGAATATGCTTGTAAAATCTCAAAAAGGTCCTGCCTATCAATGTCATTACAGTTCTCAATTGTTTGGATTTTATGCTTAGTTAACTCATTAGTATCAAATACGCCATTGATATCATCCCTGTCAGTACTTGCAGAGAGATTGTTAGTGTCAAGTTCCGTTTAACAGAAGGTCAAGCCGATTAATTTCCTCATCATGGTTTGAGAGCCAATCTTCAAATTTCAAAGCAATTGACTTACTTTCTTTCTCCAAACTTACTTCAGCATTGTGAAAGTTTAAGATTGCTTTGTATTCATTCAAAAAGTCTACTCCCAATATAATTTCCGTCGACAATAATGGAACAATCAGAAAGTTCATAGAGAAGCTGTGGCTTTGACAAAAGAATTCTAAGCTGGTTTGTTGGCGTACATCTACACTTTTCCAAAAATTGCGCCTTGTAATTTAATCTTATGTAAAGGAAGTGTGGTGCAATCGTTCGATTTGTTGCATTTGCTAAAAGCTGTTTCATTAATTACTGAAATGGGACTGCCAGAGTCAAGTACTGCTGTAAATTTTCGTCATTTACTGTAATGTGAATCACAGGATATGCAATGTTTTTATGTTTTACGTCGTGTTCCTGGAGTAAGATGTCCCTAATGTCTTCCATTTTTACGTAATTACTAGCCACGGCAGCCACGTCGTCAGCTTCATAAGTACATATTGTGGCTGCCAGCGGTGTGAGTCATTGCCTACTGTCTCTTTGTTTGCGCGCATCGTTATTGGCATTAGGAGGCCTAACTTCTACAAATTCACCTTGTCGAGAGGGCCCTGTCCTGTTTGAATCCCGCCAGTTCTGATGCAATTCAGGTCTGTCGTGACGATCATATCGGTAGATTCCATGGTTTCTTTCTTGTCGGTCACGTGGTGAATTTCTCCCTGAATCGTAACTGTGCTCTGGACTGTTGCGTCTGAAGTTATTCTGTCTCCCTTGATAATAATTATTTTGGTTCCCATATTCTGTTTCTCTGATTGTCTTTGTGGTAGTCATTACCACGGAGAGGTGATCTTTCCCTGTAATTATTACTACTCTGCCAACGGTTGTCATACGGGTGGTGTCTGTTTTAGTCACGATTTACGTGGTAAGAATACCCTTGTCGTGTCCATTTATTATTTCTGTCATCGCGGAATTGTGACGGATGTGACCTGTAATTGTTGTTTTCCTGGTTTCACGTTCCGCGATTGTCAGTGTCAGTTTCCAGTTCTTGTAACAGTCCCTGAAAAGCTTCAATGTCGTCTTTGCAACGTCCTGCCAAAATAATATGTTGTAAATGTTCAGGCAATTTGATTAAGCAAATGCGGATGATTTCTAATTGGCTGTAAGGGTTTGACAGGTATTGATTCTTGTGCAACATGTCTTCAAAATATTTCACAAAACTGGAAAATTCAGATTGTTCGAAATGTTTCATCATTATGATGCAATGTTTTACTCGGTCTTGTGTAGCTTGAGACCAATATGCTGAGAGGAAGGCATGATAAAATTCTGCTTCACTGTGACAATCGTGAATAACCGATCGCATTCTTTCAGCTGGTTCATTCTCTAAGTAGCCACATATAAATTCCAATCTGTGGTCTAATGACCAGTTGGGAGGAAAACAATGAGAGAATTGATGGAGCCACGCTTGTGGATGAATGTCGTTGCCAGAATTCTTAAATGTTTTGAATTTACGTGTGGTAATGAACAGCTTATAGTCAAAATCATCGTGTCGGCGAGTCGCATATCGGTCATTGTTACGTCGTGTCGGCGGTTCCATTTCAAAATTCTGTGCACCTTGCCAATTTCTTTCATAATTTCCGAAATGCCCTGTGTTATTATTTTGCGGCTTCTCCGTATTTCCAAGTCCCTCTTCCCGTGTTCGAGCGCGAGTGTCCCCTGAAATATGTAATTTTTTTATTACTTGTGCCAACTGGTCTTATACTTCCCGGATTTCTCTTTTGTGTTGCGTATTTATTTGATTCTGATTTTGTTTGAATTTCGTAATTTGTTCATACTCTGTGTCAGTGATGGCTACAGGTCTTGGGTCACTCAGATCATCATCTACCTTTGTAGATAAGTTAGTGAACTGATCCGAAAGTTCGGTTACTTTCTCCGATAGTGTACTTTTTTCCTCAGCGTGTTTTTCTGAACCAAGTTTCAGAGTGTCCATTTGTGTTGAAATATTATCTACTGCGTCCTTTAAGTTTTCCTGAGTTTTTGCAAGTTGCGTAACCGAATCGGTAGATGCAACTGAGTCAATTTTAGCTTGCAAGGTCTCACGATTTCTTTTATGGCTGCTTCGTGATCCTGTCAAGAACCAAGAGAACTTATTTAAACAGAAATTACGAATGCATTGTTATCGTGAACAGATGACACAGTGTTATTGTGTGTGTACATTCTTGCTTGTTAGTTGTATGATTACGTAATGACTATAAGGCTCACATACTTACAGCATATACCAGTACTGCTGACGTGATTTTAATGCAAAATTTTGGTTTATTTGAGAATAAATTCTGGATTTGAAGTACTTTCTGTGAGATTAAAGATGACTTAGTATTTGGTTTCTTTGACAGCTACACGATTATATCACGATGCTACTAATGTGACAATTTACATTGTTGCTTTTGCGGTGTATCTGTTTTATATCTGCACAGTTTTTCTGAAATCTTCTGGAAAGTAAAACATGTTTTAGTAGTAACTTTTGTGGTATAGCTACAATGAGACAGCCTTTTCCGTAGCACAACAATACGTTACAGTACAGTACTTTCTTCATCACAGCAATAAGCATAATAACTAAGATACCTATACGCAAAGCATTTCACTTTTGTTTATGAGGAGGTGGGTACATTGACTTCAGCAGAACTTTGCTTACAGAGGACGATAACTACGACAGTTCCACAGAATTATCTTACAGCAAGACGCACATTTAGCGCTACAGGACACGCATGTGAGTGATTAATTTTGTACTTAAAACAATTATGTTTAAAGATTTTGGAATTACAATGATACAAGGGTTTTCCGTGATACATTTCATTCCATTGCTGTAATCTGTAACACCTGAGGGTATAATTTCATTAATCCTCAGGGGGGTACACGCTTACTTTGTGTACTGTCTGTCTGGCAAGCATAAACAAAAGTGAAATGGTTTGCGTATAGGTATCTTGGCAATCACAAGGAGCCCTAGCTAATATGGTATTTGCTTATACAACTTTACACGTCGGTACCATATTTCTCTAACACACAAATTACACAGCTATCTGATCATTTAACTGAGAGACAAACATTGTTTTTACTACATCAGTGACATGGTTACGCAATTACACAGTTGTATAACTTCGCACTAATGAAACTGGGTTTTGTCTGTAATGTGTGAACTGTTCATACGTTTTCGGAACCATTGTGATACTATGAGAGCTTCGAATGATGTATTTGGTATGGGATCATGATTTTTAAAGTACATTGGAGGTAGATGTCACTATTGAAATGAGGAGAGAATTTTTTTGAGGTTTTGAAATTATTGCAGAAAGCTACGACGTTTTAGAGATTTGACTGAGGTGTTATGATATTATTACGACGACGATATATATTATGCTGTTGAGGAATGTTTATTATGATATGTATTTATTATGATGAAATATTGAAGTGTCGACGAATAGGTACATGTGTAATAAGGTAAGGAATAGTGAGTAGTGGTTAGGGACTCTGGTTTGTGAAACCAAGAATCGTACTTTAAGAGTTATGAAATGTGTGTGTATGTGTAATGTATCACAATGCCTGCAAAAATTTTTTGGATGCTGTTATATTTATAGGTTTTGTTTCTACACATCCGTAACGCAAATTCTCGACCTGTGAAATTTTTTTTATATGAGGATGTGAAAATTACCGAACTATCAGCTTAATAAGTCACAGCTGCAAAATACTAACACGAATTCTTTACAGACGAATGGAAAAACTAGTAGAAGCCAACCTCGGGGAAGATCAGTTTGGATTCCGTAGAAACACTGGAACACGTGAGGCAATACTGACCTTACGACTTATCTTAGAAGAAAGATTAAGGAAAGGCAAACCTACGTTTCTAGCATTTGTAGACTTAGAGAAAGCTTTTGACAATGTTGACTGGAATACTCTCTTTCAAATTCTAAAGGTGGCAGGCGTAAAATACAGGGAGCGAAAGGCTATTTACAATTTGTACAGAAACCAGATGGCAGTTATAAGAGTCGAGGGACATGAAAGGGAAGCAGTGGTTGGGAAGGGAGTAAGACAGGGTTGTAGCCTCTCCCCGATGTTGTTCAATCTGTATATTGAGCAAGCAGTAAAGGAAACAAAAGAAAAATTCGGAGTAGGTATTAAAATTCATGGAGAAGAAATAAAAACTTTGAGGTTCGCCGATGACATTGTAATTCTGTCAGAGACAGCAAAGGACTTGGAAGAGCAGTTGAATGGAATGGACAGTGTCTTGAAAGGAGGATATAAGATGAACATCAACAAAAGCAAAACAAGGATAATGGAATGTAGTCTAATTAAGTCGGGTGATGCTGAGGGAATTAGATTAGGAAATGAGGCACTTAAAGTAGTAAAGGAGTTTTGCTATTTGGGGAGCAAAATAACTGATGATGGTCGAAGTAGAGAGGATATAAAATGTAGGCTGGCAATGGCAAGGAAATCGTTTCTGAAGAAGAGAAATTTGTTAACATCCAGTATAGATTTAAGTGTCAGGAAGTCATTTCTGAAAGTATTCGTATGGAGTGTAGCCATGTATGGAAGTGAAACATGGACGATAAATAGTTTGGACAAGAAGAGAATAGAAGCTTTCGAAATGTGGTGCTACAGAAGAATGCTGAAGATTAGATGGGTAGATCACATAACTAATGAGGAAGTATTGAATAGGATTGGGGAGAAGAGAAGTTTGTGGCACAACTTGACCAGAAGAAGGGATCGGTTGGTAGGACATGTTCTGAGGCATCAAGGGATCACCAATTTAGTATTGGAGGGCAGCGTGGAGGGTAAAAATCGTAGAGGGAGACCAAGAGATGAATACACTAAGCAGATTCAGAAGGATGTAGGTTGCAGTAGGTACTGGGAGGTGAAAAAGCTTGCACAGGATAGAGTAGCATGGAGAGCTGCATCAAACCAGTCTCAGAACTGAAGACCATAACAACAACAACATGACACTGTCACTGCTGTCGTAAATATTTCGGTAAGAAAGTTAAGTGACCTTCAGGTAATGCGTCGTGGACGCCCAGCAGTGCCACCTGCCTGGAGAAAAAGCCATTAGGTGGAGAAAGAGAGAGACCATTAACCTCAGTATTCACGTTCCTTTGTAGAAAGCATCACAAATACGACACGCTCATTACTTGGAAACATATGGTTATACTGTGGAGCACGTACTTTGTGCTACTTACTGAAACGCTTATGAATTGATGGGAAATATTCTCACATCTGCACACCTGATTATGACAAGCGTCTTTCAACGAGGGTTGAGAGAATTTCTACTAACTTATGAAATGCCACATGACTACTGAATGATATTTTTATGCTTCGCTTTTCATAGTTGCTTATTTCATTTGATATCTGGTTTCTAGCTGTTACAGCATTGGTTTTATAGAAAAAAATTAAATGCATTTGCAAATGTGAACACTTTCTGTCAACAGATCTATTAAATAATAATTTTATGATCCACATGCTTCGAAAAAGGAGCACTTGGAAAGGAAAGTACAATAAGAAGGGATCAATAACAGCTACTGCATACATAATTTTCTTTTCAACTACTTGGTAATTTTTTTCGTAGAATAACTTCTTGTGGTGCACCCCTTTAATTGCATAGACATTAGGATGTGAATAGACATGGCCATCTTTACTGTAATATTTTTTCTGCTTGAGCTTTGTCATGTTTAGGTATAAGTTACAGCATTTGCTGCTGCTGTTGGACAGGCATCGTGCTACTGAATTTGACTTTGTATTACTCTTTTAAGCCAGTTTTACTACTGATTTATTTCTCTTGTTGCTGCACAGTGGCTTTTATTAGTTCTAATGTTGCATTTGCTTTGCTAATTTATATTTATTACTGCTTGCTTTGCCAATTTGCATTTTTTGTCATTGCTGTTTGTGTTAATTGTTTTGTGCTGCTGCATTGCCTCATCCCTTAGTTTTGCATCTGAGCTCAGTAGACTTAAGTTAGCTTAGGATGGGGTATGCTATATAGGAGAATGAGTTATGATGAATTGGAAGAAATGCATTGAGAAGTTATACGAAAAATTGCAGAATGAGATTTTCACCCTGCAGCGAAGTGTGCGCTGATATGAAACTTCCTGGCAGATCAAAACTGTGTGCGCGACTGAGACTCGAACTCGAGACCTTTGCCTTTCACAGGCAAGTTCTCTACCATCTGAGCTACCGCAGAAGTAAAGCTGTGAGGACCGGGCGTGAGTCGTGCTTTGGTAGCTCAGATGGTAGAGCACTTGCCCGCAAAAGCCAAAGTCCCCATATACGAAAAATGTTTGTAAAAGAAAAGGTACTGTACAATAAAGAATAATTATTTTAAAAGAGGATGAATGGAATAGCGAGAGCAGGCTTAGATAGGACTTTTTGGGAATAATGATGAACAAAGGGAGACCTTCATGCAAAATACTGCAGTAAAACAAACCCTGTCCTTTCCTTTTGTGTTATCCCTCTATGTGTTTGTGTACCCTTATGTATTTGTGTTCTTGCTGCCTTTGTGTGTTTAGTTAATAAGATTTATGTTGTAGAATTTTTCTAGTACTAAGCTACATTCACTATGATGAGGAATGCTGTTATCCTCAAATATAATTTGCATTTATAATATGCTATTTTCTTTGTAAAGATGTTTAGACATTATTTATTCTGTTCTGTTTTAATGCTCATGTGTGGAATCAATGTTTCGAAAACTATTCTCATTATTTTATGTATTTACTTATATCATAATTCCTGTAACACTGATGTATATGTTACTTCGATTCTTTTGTAAAGCCCATATCACTATAAATGTTATCTGTATTGTTATATTCTTTAATGATGTATTTTGTACCTTTGTTTATTGTATTCTCATGTTATAATATTGTAATTGACACCAGTTTATCAAATTAAGTAACTTTTAAGCATTCATTTCACTGCACACATTTCTGTTGATCATAGTATATGCACAATATGTGAGAAGTTGGGACTGTTCCTGTTTGCACGTGTGTTAATAATTCAGCAAGGGACTGGTTGACAGCATTGCTGTTTCTAAGGACAATTCCAAAAACTTTGAGAGTGCACAAGTGGTGGTTTATGGACTTGCTATATTGTCCGCAAGACTCTTCGATGGTGATTGCGCACCTGTACAGTCGCAACAGATGGCTGCTGGCCGTCTCTACAAGGCCTACAGTGGGTCTACATCTTTTATGACTCACCAATACCATTATTTCTACAAGGAGTGCAATGGGTCTGCACCTCTGGTGGCCCACCAATACCGTAATCTCTACCAGGACTACAGTGGGTCTGCTCTGTGATGACCTACCTACCTACTTACCAATATTTTTCAAAACTTCGACTGACTCTGCTGTGGGTTTGCTCTGTTGTGGCCCATTACCTGTGTGCATGTCGAGAGTCAGCACTGTCTTTCGGTTGGAAGGACAACACTACTACTTCAAGACTGCATGGAAATCCACTACTTCCGTGTGCATTCTCATTTACTGCTCAGAATTTGAGAAAAAAAAAAAACACTGCAGTTTTACTGTGATGAACGATCAGGACTGTCTTTATGGACTGTGAGAAAATTTTAGCTTTTGACCAACATTGTACCGATAAGTGTGTACATTTCATTTCTTTGTTATTGTAATTATGAAATTTTTTTTCAAATCTGTATTGGCCACTGCCCAAAACCATTTGTAAAAATTTTTGTGGGGAGCATGGGGGCTATGTAAGTAGGCTGTTTAGGTTCTTATATTGGTAACGCCACTGTCACCTAGCGCTCTGTATGAAAATCACTGGCTGTGCTGTGTGCAGTCTGTGGCTGGTTTGCATTGTTGTTGGCTATCGTAGTGTTGGGCAGTTTGCTGTTAACAGCACGTAGCGTTGTGCAGTTGGAGGGGAGCTGCCAGCAGTGGTGGATGGCGGGGGGGGGGGGGGGGAGGGGGGGGAGATGGCGGAATTTTGAGAGCGGATGATCTGGACGTGTGTCCATCAGAGACAGTACATTTGTAAGACAGGATGTCATGAACTGCTATATATATTATGGCTTTTGAACACTGTTAAGGTAAATACATTATTTGTTCTCTATCAAAATCTTTCATTTGCTAACTATGCCTATCAGTAGTTAGTTCCTTCAGTAGTTAGAATCTTTTATTTAGCTGGCAGTAGTGGCGCTCGCTGTATTGCAGTAGTTCGAGTAACGGAGATTTTTTGGAGGTAAGTGATTCATGAAATGTATAGGTTATTGTTAGGCAAGGCCATTCACTTGTACAGATTATTGAAAGTCAGATTGCGTTGCGCTAAAAATATTCCGTGTCAGTTTAGTGTTGATCAGAATAAGTAAAGAGAGAAATGTCTGAGTACATTCAGTTCTGCTCAGCTGTTTGAAGATCGAATAATGTAAGAGGTTTATCAGCACAGTAATTCAATAATTTTTGTAAGGGGACGCTTCATATTTGGTATTGGTCAAATTAAGCTTAGCTTCTCTTCCGTGGTATATGTACCCCTAACTAGTGAGGGTCAAGTGTGTAAAAACTTTATTAGTAATGTTGGAACGAGTGCAGGTATGATTACAAATTTGCCATCAACTACTGCCGCACAAGATTTTCCCTCGAATGCTTTTAAAGCCTCTGCAGGCTAGTTATCGTCAGGTTTTGCTTTACCTTTGGCACAACAGTACAGTTTTGTACGCTGCATTATAGGATTCGACTCACTGCATGCAACAGAGCGAACTTGCCATATTTTCGTTCGGCACATGTCTTGCTGCACTGTCAGGCACTGTTGCCTGTATTATTAATAAAGCTCTGCGAAATTTTGTGTGTGCAAAAAGCAGTATGTTACTTACGCATTGTTATGTAACTGACAGACTTGAACGTTTCCACACTAAAACATCACAAGTAAAACCAATTTTGACCATAGTGGGCACCGAATATTTAGTTTTAATACATAGTTTTTTTTTATCAAACTAAGCAATTTTAGCAGATTTTTGATGCCTGCAATATCCTGCTTCCGGTATATTATACTAATTAAAAACACTAGCTCTTTTAGAAAAATTTAAGTGGCATCTTGTTTATCAAGAATTCTGTGTTCTAGGTATGTCTTTCAATACAGAAATACATGTTTTCTCAAACGAGAATTAGCAGTCCTGGCAGCGCATCCAGTCAGTCATCGGTGTTACTGACAGATACACTTTCATGCTCAGGGTTTGTAAAAGCAACATTAAATGTTGAGAATTAAAGAATGAAGGTTATAAATGAAATATAAAAAACGAAAAGCTCAATCGTAATTACTCACATGGATTTACAGAAGACAATCCTGTACTACAGCTCACACAAGCGCACTTTTATATGTGACTTCAATTAATACTAATACTTTATGTGGGGAAAGTAGCCAAGCCATTAAAGATTTCTAAATGCAAAGAGCGCATTCAATGTTAAAATGATGAATTTGTATTCCAGTTGAACAGAAACAGGTATACTTGACGGTACTTATATTTTTTATTTACGAAACTTGGATTTCCACATCACCATAGAGGTACCAAGCATGATGCGTTACTCATTGTTTTACATGGCGAGTATCCCCAGTAGGCCTATAAACCATGGTGCATGCAACTACATGCACAAACATTAGGAGCAGATCAATTTCCCTACGTTATGTTTATTACATACTCACCACACCTTCAGTTTTTGAATGCTATACAATCTGGAACATTTAAGCCAGCGTTACAAAAAGACAAAAGATGTTATGATTGAAGAAAAGGACATCATCATTGCCCCTGTAACAAATTCAGGTGTCCTATCTGTGTTTCTTAAGAATTTGTAATTTACCATCTAGTTCCCGGTCGTCATTATGTTTTCTAACTGAAGAGAAGTTGTCAGCAGCTTCTTGTGTCACAATGACTGCACTGTGAACATTGTACCATAATGTAAAAAATAATTCACTGAGGTAACAATCACTAATCACATCGAATAGTTGTGATGTCGCGCTCTCCTCGGTTTCACCTGTCACAATTTACTTACTAGCTAACTGCCAACACATCAAATCAATGCAACTGTGTGTATCTCGCTTTATTTGTAATTGTGGCAAACCATATTGTGGGGACAGAGGTTATGAAATTTTGTTTGTATGTTTACTTTGTATCTATGTAAAAGATACAGGGAGTGCTACTACGTGACTTAACCTCAGTGTGTTGTGTTTGGTTACCATACGTCCTCCAATCTGCTAAGTTTATAATACCACTTGAGCAGTAGAACACTACCTGGAAGAGAAGATTGGGCAAGGCTGAGGCGCCTGCAAGCCATAGTTACTACAGGGTGGCCACAATGAAACGATTTGGAATTTGGCGACGACAGTTTGATAATTTATGCACAATATCAGTATCAATTGTGCCAAGTTACAACTTGTTCATATTTCGTTTCAGTCTCATACTTTCCTTGTTGGTTTTATTTTCAACATCCTTTTTCCCCATTACCTACAGTGTGTCCAGGGTACAGATTTAATAATGTAAAATGTTATGAGACGAACTTGAGATATTTATAGGTTGCTGGCCCCTACAATTAGGCTAACTTGAAATATTTCGTGTGCTCCCTTGTGACATTTCGTAACGCCTTAGTTCACATAAATGAGTGTCAGTAGCAATGTGGTTTATATAGCAGGAAGTGTTGTTTGTGCTCTCTCTCACGGAGCTATAGTTTGTTACGCGGCTACAGCATGGTTTTCGGGCCAAGTAGTGATTACAACGAACTGACGACGTTCCCAGTCATACAACAATCAAGAAATGAGACAAATGGCTGTCGGCCACCACACAAAACACGCAGTTCCTGACGCTATTGTTGAAGTGGTCTCTACACAATTCCAGCGAAGCCCTCTGAATTCAGTCTGATGAGCAGGTAGATAGTCACCTTTGACAGCACCTTATGTCGCCCATCAAAGATTGCACCTGGAATTGTCCGAAACATTGGAGTGAAGTAGTATACAGAGTAGATACCTGTTGCGTCACTGAACGTCCGCACATCGGGTTGTATTAAGTGTGTGAAAGGAAACAGTTACCATAACAACACAAAGATACGGCCAATAAATACCACTATTGCTTCCCAGCTAATTATGTTTTATACTACGGTTCATTTAACCCAGACACACCGTATTTTGCAGGGAAAAGTGTTTTGCCTTTCGTGACTAGCATAATATTGTGTCTCGGATAAGGAGTTGGGGCTCAATGTACCACGATGATCATAGCTGTTTTACTTGCCTGTTTTGATGGAACTTAAGCAGTTGTGTATTAAAGTAACATTTGCCCATCACATTTATTCGTATAACCAACTACTTCCACAGCACAAAATAACGATCTACTGATTATTTCACTGTTTATTTTAGTTGTGTAAACAAGTAACTATGGTGACCACTAAATACTAAGGAAACACAGCAGCAACAAGAATTTTGAGCTACTCTACTCTCTTACTGTTGGAATACGATAAAGGATTGTGCAACAGCTTGAGGAGAAACATTAAGCCTGCAAGCCTGCTCTGGCACATTTTGCTACAGTATCTCAACCCAAATTAAAAACCACTTATTTGCTCAATAGTTGGAATATTACTGCATGATGTAAGCAATGACGTAGAATGGATGTAGATGCGGTATATAAAATTCATCTGGTCTGTCTCACCTTAGATACTTGCTAGTCTGATCAGTCATTCAAAATACTTGATCCTATTGTGCTGGAGAGGGTAAAAAGCTTCACATAAGTTACAATAACTGCCTATATGTTCTAACTGCCACACCCCCACGCAAGACCAATCTAGATCGTAATCAGGGACTGGGAGGAAAGTGGACAAACTCACTACAACCAATGAGACTGAATTTCCCATGGTCTCCGGTTTTCACATGGCGTGTGAAGCATCGACCGAGTTCTAATACTTCATACCGTTTTTCGATTGGCATTATGCTCACAATTCACTGAAATGGTAACCTTTTACGAAGGAATGATATGCATTACATGGCCTGCACATCATCGCTTTGTCTCAAACTACTGTGCCCAAGTGTACCACTGAGGTTTTCTAAATTCATTTTATTTTGACCATTACTCCTTAAAAGAATTACCAAAATACAGGAAATTTATGTGACCTAAAATACGTATTATTTGCGATTTTAAGACTGTATTTGTAATTATTTTTACAAAATCTTTAAAATAATGCTCTGTTTATTCCCCTACTGTTTTTTGTATACTGTGCTATGGATCTTGTGAGTTAAGCACCGCCTGTCTGATGTTTCATAATTTCTTTCAACTGGTATCTTTTACTCCATCGTCTCATTAACTGAACTAGATATCTTTCAGATGGTATATCATAGTATCATCTACTTGAATTTTTTTTTTCAGCTTGCTTATAGGTCGCCGGATTGGGAATGTGTTCCATGTGCAGACTATGCCCGTGTCAGTCACTCCTGGCTGGAGCTGATCACCTCATCTTCCTCCATCCGTCGTTCTGAATGTGTGCCAATCACTGTGTATCTGGCACATTACGGCTGGGTTCGTCTACAGTATTTCACACCAGGCACTTTAAACCCCTGCTCTGTGCAGAACTTGTGGGTGAACTGAAAAAAAAAAAAAAAAACAAATACGCTTTCACAGACAGCCCATTGGTTAGTTTTCTTATAGTGAATGTACTTTACCTAACACCACATTCCAAAAGGTGAAATGGCTAAACTGCCTTACCCACACAGTGTTTAGCCACTTTTTGGGTTGTTATTCCTCGAATCACTTATCGTCTTCCTGTTGGTTTGTTAAGTTCATGCACCACTGTCCCCCAGTTGAGATTACATACACATATGTCTGAATGACAGACATTTGAATTAGGAAAGGGAAATGATGAAACCACTCACCTTGCACAAAGTACTCTCACTCAATCCATTGCTCATCCACATGTTGCATATGCTCTTCACACCTCACTGAAGCTCAGCTATACTGAGCATATTATGCATTGGGAGAAAGCACTTTTGATTCTGGTGTTAAGCCCCCAGTAAGTACAATGTTTCTACTATTAATATTATGTCCCTTTCGTCCCAGCCAAATACAAGATGAAATGGGAAACTTTTCACCATGAGCACACTTCTCACATTTCCAATTGTTGACTTCCGTACAACTTTTCCTCTTTAAAGCTGAGCTGGGTATAAATAATACTTGTGGCATCATCTCGAAGTTCACGTTAAATCAACACATTGGAGACAATACCGTGTCTTCTGATGAGGTGCCCCAGAAACTTGGATGTTTAAATCAAGAAGTAAATCATAATCACGTCATAAAGCAATTTACATATCACTAAAGTACACGGACAGAAAGGTGAATACAATCCATTCATAAGGATATGTATTTTAGTTGGACACATTGCTATAAAAACACCTGCAATCACAAGATCACAAATCGGGGGGACAAATCTGAACAGGTTTCAAATGAGGCAAATACCATCCTAACATTAGATAGTTTAAAATGTAGAGGACATAAATAAACCGTACACAACTGGTTATAATTCTTGTTATGAACTATTCACTACACAACTGGTAAATTAAAAACAAAGTTGACTTCATTATGAATGATGCTGTATGTATATATTTCGATGACGTTCCGGTATGTCGATCATGAAGCGAGACTATTTCATTTTAACTGCAGTCTTTTGGTGCTCAAACATTCTCTGCATAATACACTTTAATTTGGTGGTATGGTTGTAAGTATGTTATGCCCGGATACAGAAATGGAAAATTAGGAATGCCTTCTAATCTACCGACAGTTCACTCAGTTTTTAGGTTGTTGATTCACCAGCAATGCACCATCTTTAAACCTCTTAGCACCTTGCAGTACATGTTGCATTATTACATATATGCTTTGGGCAACTTGTCTTGATTCTGGTACAAGGATATTGACATTTTGAGTTGTAGATCCTCCACACAGGTGTACAATACTCACGAAAACTGGCAATGGCAGTGAAATGAACCCGCACATGAAATGTACAGGGCGTTTCGCGCCAATAGGAAGGACTACTGGAAGCGTCCAGAGGGTGAGAAACTGGCTGGCAAGTGAGGGACCCACTGTCGTGGCCGCTACCTCGCCGACCCCCTTGCCTACCCCTCGTGACAACTTCTGGACCTGTCATTGGTGGTTTGTCGAAGAAAGTTGGTGTCTCACTCAGCGATACCACAGCAGCAACCGTAGGTCAGTGCAAGAGCGTGGGAGCTGGCGAAGTACTGCAGGTTACTTCACACAACTGCTCACGCTACTGCCTGACGCTAGGTTAAAATGGTGGAAATAAAATATAATAAAACAATTTACTATTACTCGTTACCAGGTACAATTCATTACCCCTACCACGCGAGCTGGTTACTGGTCAGTGAATGTGACAATGGTTGGCGCTAATCACTCTTAATGACCAATTCAAAACCCATTTTTCATTTCACGTACATGGTAGGCGACCGACATTGTTTTTTCTTATAAGGTGTCTTAAACCTAATGGAGGCTTCCAAAGCTGGTTACAAAATCTGCGGTAGCTGCAGGAGATATAGTGTTTGATATTTTACCTTACAGTATCATTACCCACTGGTGTTACTTTACTCGTCCATAATTTGGAGTCTCTGTTACTAAGACTGTCTGTCTTTTACACTTCGAGGTCGGTGCAACAGCTGATAGTCGATAGCATGGGCAGAGCCAAGGTGGTGCTGGTGGGCGTAGTGGCTGACACCAGCTGGGCTGCAGCTGAGCCAAAGTGCTGTGGGAATTGTGTCTGAGGAGGCTCAGAGTGATTCGTCTAACTGTGCGTAAACTAACAGTGAGTGACATACGGTTAGTGAATGAGCCTGTGAGAGGCGTAATTAGCAACTGAACAAACCAAGTATCAATCATTTTCATTACAAATAGTTTTTACTCCTGGCATCCAGTAACCACTTTCCTAGTAAGCTGCTTTTACCATACTTCCTTAAAACTTGAGTATACAATCATACAAAACGCTATTGGGAGAGCCACGCCTGTGAATTAGGGTGTCTCATCAGACGTTACCCACAGTATTCACCGCCTAGCCAGGGATGTGGCACAACCTGCCCTGGAGGCTCGCCGGATTTTCAGTGGGTAGATTTATACAAATTCCATACAGTATAGCGAACGACCAATAGAGCTACAGGCACAGACGTGGCACTGATAATGACGACTAGATGGGAAGAATTCCGAATGTGCCATCCAGCAATATTCGCAGTACCAAACGGAGTGGTGAAGGAACACAGTTCGCGACAATCGACAAGCAGCAAGCAGCAACAGTTGCCTTGCAGTTCTACCCCTGAAGGTCTGGCATGCATTGCTCAAGTGTGAAGCATTTGTCACCTTCCTAAATCTTTGCTTTAAGTAGGACGCTGTTGACGCCTGACAAAGACCTTAGTAAAGCGAAAGGATCACAGCAACAAGGTAGGAGCGGTATTTCGGTATAATGTGGCTGGAAAAGAATGTGGTAGTTTTGGTACTGTCTAAGGCATTAGTCCCGATTAACCCCGCTAGCTACTCATCAACAGAAGCAAGAAACGCGGAATGGAGCTGACAACTTGTCAATGGGCTAAGTGATGAAAGCGGGAGGGTCAAAACATTAACTGCAGCAGTATGCGGTCATGGGCGCCCACTGCCAATTTCAACATATCGGACGCAGGTGCACCGCACCCCGTCGGTAGCGTAAATAACGTCATCAGAATCGATTAAATCTTACTCTGTCTACCGCAGAAATCAGCACGTGCCTAGCCTCGTCAATAGACAGATAAGAAGTTTCGCGTTTCTGTTTCACTAAGCGCGTAGTGACGTGCCCACCTAGCAAGCTTTTTGCAACTGTGTGTGCCTTATTGTGGCATACACGACAGAGGTCGTGGCGACGCTGGTAGTGTATTATTCAGAACGCATGTAAGTGCAGGCAACTCCTATTGGTTCTCATGGTCTAAGCTTTGCTATCTCCCATTCTATTGGGATTTTTTCTGTACCTAAACTATTGGAGTAACAGGCGGTGCACACATTGTACTTGTATTCAGTATGGAAAGTATTTGTTTCATGCAGTGCATTGCGAACAAATCTCTCAGTGAGAGCAAATAATTGTTTACATCACTTCGAGAACGAAGTATATCCTCGTATTTGGAATGTTTCCTTCAATTGTTTTTTTCTAATGAACAAAGTTGCAATAATATGAATTATCCGTGTCTGCTGTTTCGCAATAGCTCAGCGAGTGTCCTCTTTAACAGCATTAAATCCTTTTTATATATTACGCCATGAAATAAAAAGACACATCAAAATATGTAAACAGGCTCAGAGACAGCTATGCCCACCGTCATAAAATACATAATAAAGCATAAAGGCAGAGATCCAAACTCTTATGCTGAATACGAACATTGCCATATACGTTCTTTTATTAGCTAGAACAGAGGCTTTTGCGGTAACTTTCCTCGTGTTTTTTCTGTTATTTACTTCCATTTCTAGCCTGGTATATTACATGTCGAAGTCCTGAGCAGTGTCCGCTTAATGGTTCTCCATACACTTTACAGTGCGTCATGAATTCCTATATTGTTTCTGCTTGTCACTAAGAGCGTATATTTAAGAAATTTTGGCTGTCAAATGCCTTAATACTGGGGATATATTCATTGATCATTTTCTATCATTCCACGATCTCTCCCTTTGTGCCTGCGCTATTCATTACCTTAAGTCATCACTGATGGCATCTGCGATCATTTATTCAACCTACTTGCAATATCCTATGAATTATTGTAGTTGATGGAGATCTCGCAGATAAAGACAGTTCATTCTACCAGCGACGAACTTTCCTTGGTGTCTGAAAATCTCTGGTCAGAGTGGTAATTCATGGACAGTAGGTTGTGTTTTCTTTCTGATTTGTAGCGAGAATTTTCTTGTGTGTTTTGTAAGGACAACTATGTCTGGTGAAATCAACACAGTTTTTTAATGTGGAGAGGGGAGACTGCGGCTGTGTTCCAAAGTTTTCTAGCTGCGTTATGTAAAGCTACCAGATGCTGTAGCCTCGACGCAGTCACTGTGGCGTGAAACCAGTGGCATGTGCTGTAGTCAGCAGCATCGGTAACGAGCGTACCTCTGGAGCGAGAGTGGCCCACTCGGGCCTTTATGCCAACCTGTTCACATGGCTGAGAAACGTCGGAAGCAGTATCTGGCTCGTTGGCGCAGTAGTTCGATCAGTATCAAATTTTAATAGTCGATACCTCTCGCCACGGTTACATATGAAAAGCTGTTAGTACACTCCCGTTACGTTTTGTGGCAAATGGATACAGCTGTAAATACTGCACATTTGTAAGTTGGTTACGCATGCTCAGGTCCTCGTGTTGTGATTACAGTTACAAAATAAATGGCAGCTCGCGCCTTAATTTGAATGAAACGAAACGGAAGAGGATCAGTAATGGACGTTACTTACATCATATCTTGAGAACTTCAGGGTATTTGTATTAGTATCTTAATGTGCGTTATCTGCGTAGTTTGAAAGTTCTGCAAGGATTAAGTTCACTTGGGCACTTTTTGACTATACTGACATAGTATGTTGTCTCTCTCCCACGTAGCAAGGTTTTCCACGAAAATGCATATCGTAGCGGGCCCTTGCTAAAATATGAATCTCCGTTAATCACCCATGCTACAGTGACGGATAGGACGGCCAAGTCTGCTGGGATGTGTTAACTGAAATTCCTGACGGCGGGACTGGTGTACTCGCGTTTACTCAAAACTACGCCCATTATTGTTCTTATTCTTCCATCACACGGTTGAGTCAGGTTGCGTGAGAAACTAGAAATATTTCCCTTTATCTACAGAAACGTAGTAGCTTGAGCTTTCATGCTGTGTGTGATTAACATGAACAGAAACCATCTTCCAGTGGTACAGACACGTACGTGAAAAGCAAGCGGGCACTGAGCCAGAGTGATGGCCGTCGTGTGCCGCCAGAGGAGTGCGGGGGAAGCCACGTGGGTGGCAGTGTGGCGGCGCTACCCATAGCGGCTCACTTCGTTCGCATTTCCCAACAGGAGGATGGAAAGACGTTTACCCGTCAGTAGGCGTATGATCCTACAGTGTAGAAATCTTTAGCAGCATACTTCTGGCCCAATGGCCTCTAATCTGACGAAAATAGTGTGATCTTTATTAGTTTCCTGTTTTATAATAAATAGCCCCTCGAATCTAGATGGAATTCAACTGCTGCCTCTGTGTCAGAAATTTAAGCGTAAAGTAATACTCATCGCTTTGTTTGCAAGTATGGTTTTAGTGGTTGTCTAGAACGTTAGCTGCTTTGATGCAATATTTCATCTTCATGTAAATAACAGCTACCGTCGAAAGTAATAGCAATGGGTAACGTGTTTTACAGATACAAACGAACAGTTGAATGATTCGTGTATTTCTTTTCCTATTTTAATACATCACTACATCTTTCTCATTTCTTAAAGCGAAAGGCAAAGGTCCCGAGTTCGAGTCTCGGTCGGGCACACAGTTGTAATCTTCCAGGAAGTTTCATAGCGAGGATGTGCTAATATCACCCTATCTTTCTTGTTTTCCTGCTTTGTCGTACTGCTTCAGGCAGCACAGTTGAGCCACAATACGGCTTCAGCCAAGCAAGATGTACTAGCGTGGTACCGTCTGGTAACTGCCTTTGGCATTCACGGGGCTGGTGATCCGCAGTAGCGGGTAGGGGCCCTCGTACCGAGGACTCAACAACTTGTTTCATCCATTTCTTTATCACAGTATTTTGGAGCAATAAAAAATCCTTGGGTTTATGTTTAGAAAATGTCATGCCTCTGTTGCCATGTTCTAGCTCTCTTTGTGTGGCTTTGAAATTACTGTGTTGAACTTGGTTCCATATGGCATTGAGACGGCGAGCTGTATTAGCGTCAAGGGGGCACTCTGTCAATGTCTGATGGTTAATTCATCGATATCCCATTCACTGGTTCGTATGGGGAGTTTCCGCTATGTAACTGGGTTTTCCCTACATAGTACAATAGCGTTCGCGCAGTAGTTTGATGCACTCGCTCTAAGCACCCATTGGCTTTAGAATGGAAGGGCGTAGTTCGCCGTTTTTTGATACGCAACATTTTGCGAACTTGTACAAACACTGTCAACATAAAATCTGAGCCTTGAGCAGTGAGTACTGCGTCAGGACTTTCGAACGGCAATTCCAAGAGACTGGTAAAGGTGCAATCAACAGTTTCAGCGGTCGTATCTCCAAGTAATATAATAATTAAGAACCTTGAAAAATTAATATTAATTGACAACACTTATTATCCTTGGTGCTTCGTGGAAATGGGCCACAGATATGCTAAGCCACAATCGAAATGGTTTTGATGCTTCTGTAATGTTTGTAAAGGAACTTATCCTGTGTGTGTGTGTGTGTGTGTGTGTGTGTGTGTGTGTGTGTGTGTGTGTTTTTCCGACTCTCCACCAGTAGTTTGACGCTGTTCTTGCATGCATGGCTCATTCCCCATTTTGGTGGGCCTGTAAACTGTCAACACTGTTTTTATTCATTGTTGCAGTCACTTGTGTAATACTACTTTTTTACCCAACACTGTCTTGCAGTACAGTATACCATCTTGTGTAATGGAATCAGGGACTGATGCATACTGGTGACATTCTGTATCCCTCAGCGATTCTTTCAATTCCTCTGTGGAAACCTCTGATTGTGCAATTCTAACATCTCTACTTAGGCCATCAGCATTATTGTGTAGGCAGCCAGACTTATGCCGAATTGTGTTATATTTTACCAATTTTAATGCCCATCTAGTCAGGCTACTGCTGGGGACAGCATCCATACTAAAGCAGTATGGTCCATATCCATAGCTAACTGATGACCATAGTAGTAACACTTAATGTAATTTACTCCAAACATGAGAGCTACCAGCTCCTTCTTTGAACTACTTTAATGCATATTGTCATAAGCTTAATTGTCTAGATAGTTAACCAACTAGTCTCTCCCCACCACTATATTCCTGACTTACAACAGCTCCAGCAGGGTAGTCTGATGCATCCAGTTTTTCCAAAACTGGATATATTAATAAAGCTGAACTAGTCAAGATTTATTTTCCTCACTGCCAACTCACTCTTCTGTTCATTCAAATACTGGATCTTTCTTTAGTAATTTTGTTAATGGTTTTGCTGTTATAGCATAATCCTGCACAAAACCCCTGTAATAAGTGGTTCAACTTTGGAAAGATTGTAACTAACATTTCTTGGGGTTGGAAAAACCATCTACTATTTCAATTAATCTAGGATCTGGGTTGACTCCATCTGAACTGATGATGTGCCCCAGCTACTGAACCTGTGACTGTACAAACGAACGTTTTTCTCCATTTGCACTCATCCGTACACTTTCTGATCTAGCCAACACACTTCTTAATCGTTCAGTATGCTTTTCAATAGTGTTTGCAAAAATTACTCTCTCATTGAGACACGCAAGACACAGTAGGATTTAAACGTGTTATCAAGTCGGTAAATTCTCACAATAGGCAAGCGAAGTTCGTAGGCTAGAATCCATATGTAAGAATTCACACAGTCCAGATGGGACAACAAAAGCAGTTTTCTGTCTGTCGTGGTGCAATCTGAAGATATCCGGAACTCGTCTCCAGGCTGATGAATTATTTGGAATTTTCTAACTTGGGGACAATGACAATTCGACAGGCACGCGGGCTTGCAAAGGGTTGAATTATCCTTGCAAACAATTGCTGTTGAATCCCATCTCCTACAACAGATTGTAACTGATGGGGTAAACGATATGTCTTCTGCTCAGTTGGTCTGGCGTCTCATGTTGTATGACTTCAGTTGCTGGCAAATATTGCCTTTCCTCGAATAACCACACATATTCCTCTAAAACTGGATGCAGAAGTCTTTACTCCAATTTGGCAAATAAGCGAACATCTCTTTCAACTGATTTCTTATTGAGCGTGCAGTGCACAAACCTTCCTCACGGGTAACTAATTACGTTTTCTCTCTCGACACTGTTTCTGCTTCGAAACTTCTCTTTGCATAAATTCTTCGCCACTGGCTATTATTGTGCCATGTGGTATTTCTACATCCTGCTGACCAACATTCTCAACACAGAGGTATTCGAAACCTGTTTCCCTTTACTTTTAGTCTATTATACGTTGACTGCTCTTAACCTCTTGCAGCCTGTACAGAAAGTATTTGTGGGGGTTGGATCGACCAGGAAGTCCGATCTCGGCGGTACCGGGTCTTTGACTTCAATCCAGGAAACTACCACAGTTCCACCGCTAATAGTTACAGATGTGATAGGTCTCAACGCCCACGTACACGGTTGAGTTGGAGTTTGTGAGGTAGGCCTCCACATTCACAAGTTCCTCGCAAATGATACGCACGCTCATTGTCCAGACAGTGGTCCGTATCGCTGACCCAAACAGTGCTCATCCTATAATGTTTCACAGCCTCATAGCATACTAGGAAATCGTTCCCTAAGAAAACATGGCAGTCCCACATGCGTCCCCTTACTAATTCCATATGCTTTTCCCTTCATTGTGCAGATATGTTGCACAGGTACCTGCAGGAATGATTGTCATTATTGGCAACAAAAAGAACACGAATCTCAGCTCCTGTGTATACAAGAATTTTGGCAGACTTTCCTCTGAGCTTTACCTCAAACTCAGTGGTTTACCTCAGTGGTCTCTCCCCTCTTTATAGCGTTCATATATTTCACTGGGGAGTGAGGTGGGTGACAGTGGAGTGGTACTTCTGTTTCGACATATCAGCGTACATTCCACTGCAGAGTGAAAATCTCATTCGGATTGTTTTAGATGCCTGCTGGCACGCTAGTCTTGGGGGAATTCGGCCACTTAGTTTGCAGACAACGATTCTGTATGGTATTTCTCAACATGAAGCCCAGCAGCGCTCCGAAAACTTCAGCTGAGCGGCATTTGACAAAAAATGGTCTCGCCATGCCCATGTACGTCCCACTTCCCTGGCGTTTGGGAATTGTTACTTTCTTGCCTGGCTTTCCAGCAAAAGAACGTACAAAAGTTATGGCTGGAAGCGTAATGTGTATGTCTGGCACTAATTTTTCTGTTTCATCTATAGGGGCTCTTGAAAGCCTGGAGTTGTTACCGCACTCATGGCAGCTCCGGCTTCACATTCGAGAGTTATCGCGTTAAGCCGTTCCTGTAGCTGTATTTTTTCAATTGACTGACTGCTTACCTGCTATTGCAGTAAAGTAATGAGATCAGGCTCGTTCAGGGCCGCAGTTGTAGCATCCGAAGCCGTTCGGTCCTCTCCACTGTCTGGGGAGGACGTAAATCAGGAATGGCTACAAAACTGGGACTGAGACCGAAAAGATGTATCCAATGAAGGTATCACTATTCTGGGTGATGGTAAGATCCAAATGGCTCTAAGCACTATGGGACCTAACATGTCAGGTCACCAGTCCCCTACACTTAGAACTACTCGAACCTAACTTGAAACGCCCGCCTAACTCGCAGGGCAGAACAGGTGACTAGGATTGTGGAAAGGGCCAAATAAGGTGGCGGTCAGTTTCACTTCAAAATTGTAATTTATTGTAATTTAATAACATATTTAAACCAAAACGGCACACAACCGAACCTTTACCAGTTTCAAAATCCAATTCTTTCACGGCTGAAGGCTTCCAAACAAGAAATCTTATAAACCAACAAGATAAATTTCAAGTGACTGAAGACACGCAGCTAAAATTGCAAATAAAATATTATAATCACAGCTAGGCTGAAAGCCTCAAGGCAAAAGTGGGTACAACAACCATATACAAGGTGCAATACAATTGTCTGAAGGCCACAACTAAATTTCAAAATTATAAAGTGTATTACCTTAACCCTTTAAGGCTGAAGGCCAGAATGATGTCCCTTAAGGGGAAATTGAGAATAAGGCTTTAAGCGGCTGAAGGCTTACAGTTGATCTTCCAAAAATTCGAAAAATACCTTAAACCTTTAAGTGGCTAACAGCACACTAAATGAAAAGCTAGCACAACAATAATAACTTTCGGCAAAATATCCACTTGCCAGAATTCCAACTTACTTATACGGGCTGAAGGCCCTTGATTTACATAAAAAACAATAAAATTATGTATTTTTTATTTGCTCCAGACACGTTCCAACTGACTAGCAGTCCGAACTCGCTACCCGAACTTGCTTACGACAGACAACGACCAGGAAGTAATAGCAGTCGAGCAAAGATACGCGCTGCTAACGCATGTCACCGTCAGGCAAAATAGCAACTCGGTGAAAGCAGTAATTTAATTTAACGTAATGAGGTGAAAGTACGTTAAAAACAGGAAGTAAAATAGATGGGGGGAAGATGGGCCACGCACAGCTCATAACTAACCTAAGGGCATCACACACATCCATGCCCGAGGCAGGATTCGAACCTGCGACCGTAACAGTATCGCAGTTCCAGACTGAAGCGCCTAGAACCGCTCGGTCACAAAGGCCGGCTGCTAAGATTCCTCGGCGGAAGTTGGCCGGAGTTGTTAGCAAGCAGACTTCATTCCAGCGACACTCTCATCACATGGAGGTGGCTTCGGCGACGGCGGCCGTGCGAGAGGCGGTTGACCCGTCACAGCAGCCAGCGGCAGCGCGAGGTGCTGCGCGGCACGCGACCACTCCTGTACTGGCGGCGGGGGACGAGGTGTAGCGGCGCGTGGCCGTATAGCGCGCTCTCACTTGCCGTCACGGCCCGACACGTTGTCGAGGTCGGCCCCAGACGCGTCCACCGAAAACAGCTAAGCGGCCCGCAGAAAGTAACCGCTAGGCATTTCTGTGGTTGCCAGCGCATAGGAACGGCAGGAGAATACCGAGTCTGATCGAACTCTGATAAAGATCCACTTTGTACATGTCAGGGCTCTATCAGGAGCTGCAGTGGCCAACGGGGGTGGTTTTCCTACACGTGAAGTGAGAAAGGTTATGAAATGGGTTTTATTCTCAAGAACTACTACTAAAGCTAGCGTCCCTACCTCAGCGTAATAGCGTGGGAGCCGGCCACGAGTACTACAGATTTGTTCACACAACTGCTCACCATACTGCCTTAGGCTACGCAATGTACAGTATCCACAACCAAATGTATTCAATTTCCCGAAAAGAAAAGAACACGATACTTAACCTAGGAAGCTAAGTGAAAATGTTTCAATACTGTAACAGGCTTCTGCTGATAATCCGTTCTCCCTATACCATATTGCCGCATACACATGCACTTCAATTACAACTGAAAGTTTTTTGTTACATGCTTATCACCAGAGTGCATATGTGCCGGAAAAATTTTTAGCGTTCACCCCTTTGAATGTTGTAAAAGTAAATATGCTTTAATTCAATGTGTGCAGGATGTCCCAGGAGAAAAGTTAGATATTCATCGATATGACATGCCTCAAGAACTATGAGCTCTTTTTCGTCTTCAATACTGCGGAACAAATCTCTTCTACTGCAATTCCTCTGCTTCCCATATTTTGAGAGCTTATTGTATGGGCCAAAACAAGAAAACAGTTACTGGTAAACATTTTCTAGTGGGCTCTAAATGCTGATCTAAGGGCTATCAGTACTTTTTCAGTCTCTTGCGCTGAGGAAATGCTGATTGTCCGTAAGGAGTGCCCATGCTTGCTATACAGTTTTGCTTCGAATGTTCGTCCCCACCATGCTTTTGAATACTGACCTTTCCTGCTGGGACAGGCAACTGCATAGCGAAAAAGTAATTGAAAAAACTTGGCACACATCCTGCGTGAACTTCAACTAGTTCTAACAGAACTTCAATGTAAATACATTTTAGACCAATGTTCATCATTTGAGTGACGTACTACTTCACATTAATTCCATTGTGCGTCGTCCAGATTGTAACAATGTCGATGCAGGCTTGCTCCTTCGCTTCTCGCGCAAATTCCTCTTGTCTTCTCCGAACCTCCCGATGCAGGATTATCGGCGCGGATGAAAAGAACAGACAGGTGTGGTCGATGTGAATATATGAGTAAAAATTTACCTTCCCAATAAATTTTTTGAAGACCCATTTGAATGTACGCTTGGAATATTCGTTTTTGAACAATTCAGGTACGGTGGATGTCGTCATACGCCCGCTCTTTACCACTCATAGAAACAAAGAGACGAAGATACAGAAATTAATCAAATGATGAGCGCATCTCTTCTTTCTTGTATCAAAACATCTCTGCCAAAAACGAACTAATTAATTCACCTTTGCTTATATATAGCTTACTTGTACAAAAGGAAAAAAACGAAGAAAGAAGAAGTTATTCGAATGATGAGGGGGTATCGAAGCGGTCACGTTTAACATAATTAACACACCTAAACACAGTAAATAAGGTAAGTATGGAACCAACTGTTACAGACAGAGTATTTACGTGGTGTCAGTACAAGCACAGAGTCTAAGTAGGCACGAAGAACTTCCAAGTAACATTACACGCGTTTTTAGCGACATGAACCCGGTTTTAGACTGTTGTGATTTCGTTAAATACAAAGGTCCTAAAGGGTCATTAAAGAGTTCGCTGGATTCGTATCAAATAGGGCTCTAATCACATATTGCACCTAAAACATTCAGAAACAAACTGTCTTTTCGTTGATGATCATCCATTACACAAAAAATGAAAGGTATCGCTTTGATGCGCTACACCGAACAAGTCGGCTGGCCGTAAATTTGACTAATTACATTACGTACAACCAAAATTGGAAACGGGACAGAGAGAACGTTGTGGGGAAGGCGAACCGAAGACTGCGTTTTATTGTCAGAACACTTACAAGATGCAACAGATCTACTAAACCTACCAACACTACACTTGTACATCCTCTTTTTGAGTACTGCTGTGCGATGTTTCATCTTTGCCAGATAGGACTGATTGAGTAAATCGAGAAAATCCTAAGGCAAGCACATTTTGTACTATCGAAAAATATGGGGAGTGTCATGGACATGGTACAGGGTTTGTGTGGGCATGATTAAAAGAAATGGGTTTCTGGTTGCGGCGGGAGCTTCGCACCTAATTTCAAGCACCAGCTATTTCTTCCTACTGACAACATTTCACGCGCTGCTCCAGAGTGGGGTAACACAATTATTGTTAATGTGGTTCGATGAACCCTCTGCCAGGCACGTAAATGTGAGTTGCAGTGTAGCCATGTAGATGTCGACACGGAGTGGGCTAATATTTATTAGCGCAATACCAACTAAGGGAAGGCAAAATCCATTCTTATTGATTTATGTGCAGCTTTGCAAGAGCAAACATATCTGTCGAAAAACTGGCAAATCTTGTATCCAGATCATTTTGAGAAATGTACACACATCATATCCCGAGTCTCAGCACAATAACTAAAAATATATGCACATTTATGGGAAGAAATATTTATAATTACCAGTTTACACGTGCTCACCTTTAAAAACCGCATAATTTTTGTTAATTGTTTCACATTGCGTCAGAGAACTGTCTATTTGACCTTTTGAAGTTCTTGGAAGAATATCTGACTCGAATGGATTTCCAGCAATGTCGAATTTTATGAAGGTAATCGAACTCCTCTCAATTTTGTCATTTTCGCGTTAGGTGAAATTCGAAAGATCTTGGAAAACTCAAAAGATGAGGGTTTCTGTTGACGGAACGACTGACTGTTTTAGTTTATATTGGTATTTTGTTAGCCAAAAATTTAATTGAGGACAGGTCGGATCACCTTCATATATTGTGTTGCAAATCTGCAAGGCAATTTCTAATTTAAAGAAGGAACGTAATTGCAAACGAAAACATTTAAGTAGTGTAAACATGTTGTTTCGGCCAGGTGCCATGGCTACATTCGGCAGACGTCTGTAGACTTTCTGGCTACTGACTTATCCGAAATTATTTGGAAATGTTCTTACAGGTTTAGTTTAATTTCTCACTTTGGAGGGTAGGATATTCACCAAAAGCTGGTTAGTGTTCTTTCACGTTACTTCCTAACTTCAGAGCTGTCTGTGACATTTCTGCTAGTGCAGGCGATTGCCATGAAGCTCATGTAATCTGCATTGCACGAAGTGAAACTTGTTCTCCACACACCATCCCTCAATTTCCACAGTCGAGCTTTAAAATGTCGCAGTCTTCAGTCTTTTAGGAATACTGTGACCAATACTTTCAAATAAGAAAAGCGTCCTATTTTTAAGCCTCATATTTATTATTAACGCCGAGAAAGCATTTGTGAAACTTTTAATGTAAAGCAAGTTCTGACAGCGTTGTTTAAATCTTATGCTGACTTTATTCCTCTTGAACGTATTTTGGGAATACCTGTCCCTGTTGGTGGGTTTAGAGAGACAGTGCTCGAGCTATCTTTGTCACCAACACCTATTCTAACCAGGTGGCGTGCCTCTTATCTCTTGTTTTACTGCGATAATGTTGAAGTCAAGATGTGACTCCAAATACCCATACATTTATTGAATGTGGGAGCCCCAGGTCTACCACATATGAACTAACAATTACTGAAGGTGGAAGAATCTTAGATGAAATGGATGCTGCAGCGAAAGGCAAGCCGAACAAAGTTACCGTTTCGAATCCTGACACTCACTCACACACACTCTCTCTCTCTCTCTCTCTCTCTCTCTCTCTCTCTCTCTCTCTCTCTCTCTCTCTCTGGAACCCACAGAGAAAGTTCTGGGGAAAACGCAAAAGATTTCAAATTTTAACAGTTTTTGTTTGGAATTTCTTGAATTAAGTATGCACCTGTCTCTTCTTGTGATGTCGAAATGGTTTCCATGTGCATGAACGTTCTTTCAGGTAAATGCGTGAGGTGTTAGAAATCTAGGGAAATTGATTTTCCTGTTCTGTTTTAGAAGGGACTACAGCTAAGCACCTACCTCCAGGAACAAGTGAACTACCATCCGCAACATATCTTGAGGCATCCGATTGTTTTACAAATTAGTCAATGTGCTACATATTCGACGGTAAGCATGTAAGTGAGAAAAATTTTAGTAGTCGCTAAGTGCCGTTATTCTTAAATGCTGAATGGATTTAGTCTTGGCTATTTACACATCTTGATGCTGCCTCAACAAATATGCAGTTTCTAAATGTCATGATTGTCTTACTATGTGTGACTTAACGTAATACTGAACTTCAGACACGACATTTTATATTTTTAAATACCGTCAATTTCATGAAATACTGAAAATCGAATTTCTTCCTCCTGTAACCGCACAGGCAGCCTACACTTTTGTTCGTTCACCATGAACCGTGAGCCAGGCTATCCATTTAGAAATGCAGATCTTATTTTACCCAACTATCTTTGGATAGTTCATCTAAAGCATCTTTCGTAGCTGGCACATCTGCTGCCCTTCAACCCAAAATCTCCTTTTCAGCAAGCATTGGTATTTGTCTCTTCTGTATCGATTCCGTTGTAAAGTGGCTTTTATGGATACACTATCGAAAAAGGAGTGCACCTCATTTGGATAAAATTGAAGTTATTGAAAGTGGTGTAGTTCCTTACACGAATCTCTGTCCAAAAAAAAAAAAAAAAAAAAAAAAAAAAAAAAAAAAAGAAAGGCTTTCTGTAAGTTATTAGACGAATCTGCGTCCTACATTCCCAAAAATATGTTAACAGTACTTCCTTCTTGCCTGTTTGCACTTGTTGGCTTGGGCATCAACAATTTTATCCCAGCTTCTTCCGATTTATTGGTGCAGATTTAAAATTCTCCTCGCTTATTAGAGAGGCCATCCTTGCAATTTTTGGTAGTTTTAAACATCGAATTAAATCTCAGCTTTGAAATTCTCCCTTTTAAAATTCTTTGAAATATACATTGACCAACACCAGAAATTTTCTGTAATCCTGTAGATTCCAGTAACCACATGACCCGAGTTAAATATTCCTTCTATTACCAGACAAATCATTCATTATTATGGTATTATCTTCGAAATAGAGGCCAACAGATTTAACAATATATATGCCCTAGAAAGTGGTTGAGCCTCTGTTAATATATGGGTAACGGATAAAAGCAGGTTCAAAGTCTAATGAGCTGCAGATATGTTGGAAGTCGTTAAGGCTGAGAATATTTTTATGTCATCTTCATACGATCACTGTCACTGAAAATTTTTACCCATCCTGATAACACTGCACTACGTCTGTGGCTATGGTTGGGTGTTAGGGTGTTCCATTTGTGCATTTGGTTGTACTGGGGCTCTGCAACTCACACACTATCTGTACCAGTGTGGAAAAGAATATTGTAGGAAGCTGGGTACCCAGCAGCAAAGTCTAGTAGGTAACAACACGGTGCATCACGTGCACAAATGGAAATAGCTGAACTGGTCCTGCTTGTGCAAGAAAGAAAAATCTGGTTTATGTCAACTGTTAAACAGCTGTTTACAGTTCAGAAGGCCACGGCTTTTACCAGGAAGCTCCTTCACAAGGGTTCCAGTGAAACTCCCCTTCTGCATGCAAACACGACCGTCAGCGACAGCGTACTGCAAGGTGGCCGGCTCACCCTGCGAGTACACTGCGCCGTAGACAATCTTGCTTCAGGGGCAGCTGGGGCTTTCACCGAAGATTCCTGGTGAGTGGCAACAGAAGAATGAGCAGCAAAGAAATTCGAAGACGGACCATGGTGCCACATGATTCAAGAAATGATGAGAAGGTAACAGGTGGTCAACTGAACACAGAGCTTAAGAGTAGTAACTGCAGTACACTGTACTATCATGTATTGAGATTTCTTATTACGCACACACAAACTGAGCTAATCTCTTCTGAAAGAGATAAGGCGACAAAGGTTAAACAGACGTGAGACGTATATAACTAGTAAAGTAGATATGAATAAGAATAATACTGACTAACTGAGCGTAGCTTGCTGACGAGAGAAAGGAGCAGAGAAAGTATGATGTAAAACTGCATATATATTATGTATTTTCATTAGGACAACATTAACAGTTGACACGTAGGTACCATAACACATGAAGAGCTCGGCATACCAATTGCGCACAGTACAACTAATGTAACATGAATGTGGGACAAATTGATGATTTCATGCAGTCCGAACATTAGGCTGGTACGTGAGGTCAGGTAGCACATTCTGTGGCACAGACGACCGTAAATGATCTCAAACGTGAATACTAATTTGAGAAATGTATTGTGACTGAGTAGAAGGCCTTCACCACTGCAAAGTAACTGCTAGGCTTAATTATTGCCTGCAGGAATGGTACTGTGCTAGAGTGAAAAACTTGTAGCAATAGGGAATCTCTGGAAAGGAGTATTCAGAATCCCCTACGCAAGTTAAAGATGGAGAGTAACATATGAGAATTGGTCATAATAAAAAAGTTACGTGAAGGACTGCCGCTATCAGCTTTGGCTCTCCATGATCGGGTCATGAACCGTAATTGTGAGGTCCTGGAGGATCTCCATCGCCAGCTCCAAGTCCTCAATTGAAGAGCCAAATAGGACACTACAACGAAGGCTGAGGAATCAGGTCTCTGACTGGGAACTGTATCCATCGACCAAAATCTCTCTTCAGACTCAAAAGAGAAAATCTATTGACGCCACAGGTGGCCGCCATTTTTGTGGATTCTTCTTCTGCTTAGTACCCAGCCTAGCACGACGTACCTCAAAAGCAACTGCGATGGCTGGTGTAGTTTTATTCCCTGGTACAGCTTCAACCTGTCGAGAAGAGGCAACGTTACTGTCACCTAACTGCCATTGAATATCAAGAGGTTGTGTTAACTGTAGAATACGATGAGGTAGCTAGTAAGCTACGACTTTCTTGTCGTTATTTTGTATATTGGCAGCTTTTTTAATACAAGCTCGTCTCCCAATTGGTAAGGTAGCAATCTGAGCCTTCGTTAACTCTTTCTATATATCTTAGCCTTTATTAACTTCTTCTCTGCATACGGTCACCGTTCTTGTATTCTCTCGTGTATCTTTTTCTGTATGGATTCTGTCTTCTCACTACACGACAGACTTCTCCCAGCTCGAAATCTACAGCCATCGTTTGCAGTACAAATTGGGAACTCGTCCGTCTGCACGGTGTGTTGCCTGCTGACTCACATTTCAGTACCACCGGCAGAGATGATACATAGCAATTATTTGTCCACATCCGACAGCCACGCCCTCACCGGCAACATGGTGACGCGGCAGCGGAAGCTCGCATTCAACAGCAGAGGGAACCACAGCGGGCAATCTCCGCCATTTTCACTGCGTTGCCCACTAACGACTGCAAGCCTGCCTCAGTAAAGCAGAAATTCTAACATAATCGGTCCTTCTTCCGCTATAGTACACATACTTCCTCAGCAGAGGATCCTAGCCCGCACAAAGCTATCACAGCTATCCTGTCACAGATCGAGCGAGGTGGCGCAGTGGCTAGCACAGTGGACTCGCATTCGGGAGGACGACGGTTCAATCCCGCGTCCGGCCATCCTGATTTAGGTTTCCCGTCGTTCCCCTAAATCGCTCCAGCCAAATGTCGGGATGGTTCCTTTGAAAGGGCACCACCGGCTTCCTTCCCCATCCTTCCCTCATTCCACGAGACCGGTGAACTCGCTGTCTGGTCGTCTCTCCCTAACAACCCAACGCCCCCATCCTGTCATAACTAGTGAGTCTGAAACTTCTTTCAGTGCAAAAATGCTGTAAAATAAATTGGGGGTTTGACCCATACAAAACAAGACGCACTACTAATAACTTATCACATAGAGCTACTCACAATTCACGTGAACCAAATCATTTGCACACTGTATTCCACACTTAATAAATTGAAATGCTCCAAGCTAATACGATACTAAATTTTATCTCGAGGCCCCAGTCCTTGCAAGCTTGTCTCTTGAAATACGAGAGCAATACATACTTGCCTTTCATTTGAAATAACATGCAGTCACTGTGGGAAGCAGCTTATTTCTCCGAGCTTTAAATGAATGGCGCAAAAGTAAACTTGGTACAATCGAGAACGTAGTTCTTCAGGGAAGCAGTTTGGAGATACGGGATGTAAAGGATAAATTAGCATCAAAGGGGGTGCAAACTAAGAATTCTAGATTTCATCCATTCTTAATATTCTGTTAAGTTAATGGATACATAATCTCACGCTTTACTTAGCTGTCATGTTCAACAAACCGTGTGTGTATATTATCATCCCCTAAGGGCATCAAATTCACATAGGATATTAGAGTTAGTGGCCATTTCCATGCTGTATACTAATTTCTGCTGCGTAAGCAATTATTTATCCTGTGTTTTTGTTGCTCACTCAAAACACACACGATAGCATAACTTTTGGCGATGCGTGACACTACCTCTGGTAGTACAGAAGAAATAAAGAATGAACGAAACAATGAAAGGAACAATTTCGGTTCTGTAAGACGAGAACATACGGCGACGGTGAACGGCTTACGGCAGCACGACGTCACGATCTCACGGGGACAACTGAACTCCCTCCCCCAGTCCGCCGTTTCTCGCCACAGCGCGGCCGACGCGCTCTCTGCCGTTGTCACTCGGCGGCTCCTTTCCCAACTGCCGTCCCTCAGGCAAAACACGCGATACACTAATCGGCAGCCAAGTCCCAGTCGATTATTCGAAGAATCGTGCCAAACGACACAACGCAAATCTGACCGGCATTGAATACTCGATCACATATAAAATACAATACAAAAACTCGCAAGACAATAGCTTTACCCTGTGTAACCCGATATGCACACTATTACTATCCTGAGCGCAGAAGGACAAGCGCACTATCTGCTGTTCTCTCGAGTACCTGACCTCGTCTGAAACATCCCAGTCTCCCAACTGCCTATGCTCTCTTTGGTAGCATGTTTCTAATTTTACAATCACGCTGCTTCCAGCCTCTGCACCATTCTTCCTATCCCATTATCGCCTCCGTATTGGACACTCATTTCTCCATGATCTTTACTATGATCGATCCTTCTCGTAAACTCATCTTCGATCCTGTTTACGTCATCTTTAGCCCTCCCTTCGCATACTACGGTTGGGAGAACATCCAGTTTCCTGGCTGCTGCCACTCATTACTCCTATTCTGCTGCCCACTACTGCATTCCCGTAATTGCTTGCATTACCGACAACTGTGTTCTGTTAGCAAGTTGCACCATCCATCCGTTCCACGAACTGAAGAAAGCTCTCCGTACTTACCGTGCGACAATAGGACAAACCCCACAGCAAAGAATTTGGCGTACTTCAGGAACGCTTTCGGCACGTGTATTTGCTTTCCCACACCCCAATATTTATTTAGCTGTAGCGTCTCAGACGCAGCGAGTCAGGAAATGCTGCCACATTTCGATTTGCCCACTTCTGCCACACCTCCATCAAGTTGTATTTCACGAACTTTATCTTCGCTTCGTTGGACATGCCCTCCACAATGCAATCTTTAAACGACGTCAAGGAATTTACCACATGGGATTTTCCTTCCCTACTGAAATAGTTTATTTTGTGACTTGTTATGAAACCGTAGTCCTTCCCTGACTGCTGAATTCAGGAACGGCCACGAACGCGGCACGTGTGCATGCACGCGTGCTGAGCTTTCACACGCGTGCTGATCGCTCCCTTCTGACGTCACACGTCCCCCACTACCACACCAGCTGAACGCGCGCATTCGCGGAACTACGAACACGCCGCATGCAACAGTGCATTCGCGTAAGGAACACCGCCCTGCTAGCATGTGGCTTAGTTTCATATTACGATATTTGATAACATGAAGCTCTGTACAAATAATCATGTTGAGCAATACTGAATCTTTGTTGGCTGTCTGTACACCTACAGAAAAATAACGATAACGCTGGGTTTGAAACTGCATTACATCAACAATATCTTGCTTCTCACATCGTCACTCGTAAAATTCTTACAACATTTAAGCTGAGATATATAAACGGACGTAAAAGTAGTCTACAGCAAGCAGTATGATGTCAAATAAGTGATTCCAACTATATGTGAAACAAGCAAATTTTATCATCTGGAACTACTGTACAGAATTTGCAATAAACACAATTCTCAACAAAACATGACAAATACAACAAAATTTCACCATTAATTTAATTATTCTTGGTTCGCTGTAGACATAATAAAGTTCATATCCGGCACAAACTCTACGGCACACGGGCAAACGCAGACAGTTTCTTGTATTTTCGACATACAGATTGCCACGTAATCGTGACCTATTTAGTTTCATAATCGAAAAAATCTTTCGCTCACGTATGTCGATCCATACATTGATATAATTTTTGCAGCCTCATTGTGGAGACAGGGAAACTCTTCCAGAGGAAAACCTTCGTAAAATTCCTTGACAGTTTTTACGTAAAAAAAATTGTTTAAACGGGAATTACACTGCAGATCGATCAATTCCATTTGCAAATGCTCTGGAGCACTTGCAACTGAACCGGCAAACGGTCTAGAAAATAGTTCAAAAACAGATGTCAGACTGACAGTGTCCTGGAAACGTTTAGAAAATTGTGCCTGTAGTTCCTCCAACACAGAAACGAATTTGTCAGAAGTAGCGTTTTCTCTGACTTTAGAGAGCGTAGGGAAATGGGCGGTATTCTTTGTCATGAGCTGATCCTTCCACAACGCGAGTTTCTTATTAAATGCATCCACTTTTTCCATCAGATCAGTAATAAGCTGCTTCTCGCCTTGCAAAGTCTTATTCAGAGCGTTCAAGTGTGCAGTCAGATCAACTGAGAAGGCGAGGTCTACAATTCATTTTGGATCTTCTAATTTTGGCTCTGCCTTTCGTTTTTCCTTCAGGAACTCAACAATAGCGAGTCTTAAATTGAAAAATCTTTCGAGGCATGCCCCTCGACTTAACCAACGTATTTCGCAGTGGTAGATAACATCTGCGTACTCTTCGTTCAGTTCCATGAGAAACTGTTAAAACTGACAGTGTACTAAGCCATGCGACTTCAAAAAATTTACTACGGTGACTACCAACTTCATCACGTGCTCCAAATTTGCATATTCAGCACGAAGAGCTTCTTTGTGTACAAAACAATGAATTCCATACAAATCTTCTGTCGATCGTCCTAGTTTTTTTACGCAACAATGCTACAAGCCCATTTTGAGCCCCTCGCATTGCTGGCGCTCCATCTGTGATGAGTGAAACTAACATTTTCCAGTTCAGGCCAACGGCTTCAACTGCCTCTTCAAGTGCTTTTAGCAAGTCGGTACCCCTCGTCGTGTCTTTCATTGGCACTAAATCCAACAGCTCTTCGGTCACGTGTCGACTACACGAACATAAATCGCCAGTTGTGCTGTGTCCGAAATGTCGGTCGACTCGTCCAAAGCAATCGAGAATGCAATAAACTTGCAGGCACTATCAATTAGCTGCCTGTAGACATCCGCTGCCATACCATCTATGCGGCGAGCTAGTGTGTCTGGAAAGACTAATTTCACCAAACTTCTTTACTTCCAGTGGCATCAAGAGTTCCGCCGCCTCAGCAATACACTCCTTGATGAAATCGCCATCACTGAAAGGCTTATTCACTCTTGCAATTTTGAGCGCTATTTTGTAGCTTGCTCTTACAGACAGGTCACTACGTTCAGTCGCAGGTTCGAATCCGGCCTTGGGCATGGATGTGTGTGATGTCATTAGGTTAGTTAGGTTTAAGTAGGTCTAAGTTCTAGGGGACTGATGACCTCAGAAGTTGAGTCCCATAGTGCTCAGAGCCACTAAGTTCGGTTGCAGGCTAAAAAAGGGAACAACAATTGAGTGAACTCTAAATTCGAATTATAAGGACAATTATGTACAAATACAAACACCAGAAACACAAATATTTGTAAGGGGTTCCCATGTTCGATCCGACTCTCTGCATAACACTTCGTTTTCTTAATTCCGCAAACTTCTTTGATCTATCAGCCCCAACTAAATCATTAAGTTCTTTGTGTGTGGTATTATAAGGCCGTTCTATTGCAAATTTGTGGTGCCCGCCGAGTATGCGACTGCATAATAGACATTAAGAATTTTGATCCTTCTCTTCGAAAAAATATTACAATTCCCATTCAGCTATGAAGGCTCGTGACATTGTCTCACTACCCCGCCCCTTTGTGTGCGTCTGTCCCATTGCAACAACCACTGCACAGTACCTATAAACTTCCAACGAATCGCTAACAAATAGCGAGGAATAAACACGGCTGCCACTACGAATCAACTAACGCACCATATGCCGGATGAAAAGATGTCGCGCCGTGCCGAGCAGTGCCGCGAAACACTGAGGAAAGCCGAGTAGTGGCGAGGCGTACCGAGCCCTGGACGGCACACGTGCAGCACATCGGTACACGCGTGCAGTTTGGCACGCCGTGGCCGTCCCTGGCCTAATGTGACCTCAACAGATGCCCTGGGCCGGTGCAGCGGCGACCTCGCGGCGCTGCGCTGCCACGTGTTTGTCGGAGCGCCGTGCAACTGCGGGTCTCACCCAGCAGTCCTCGCCTTCCAGTCTGGCTGGTCAGCAGACCAGGCCCCGGAACCGAGCCCGCGACTGCGACGGTGCGGGAAGACATAAATGTCATTGGGCAATATACTGAAATATTTGGGGTCTCGTTATCAATGGGAACGATAATTTCAGATTCCCTTCCCGAGCGCATTAGTAACCGAAATGGTGAAATGAAATTGTTCCTGATGCTATTAACCAGCAAGAAAATTAATCACTGGGATTATAAAGGTGCAAATAACGTGCCATGACACTCAACTACAGCCTCAATTTGCATTAATAAAAGTTTTTCTTCGAAATTTTTACACAAACTCAAAGACTGGTGAAACCAACTATTTCAATAAGTGGTTAAAAGCGACTCGAGCCCCCAATATAGTAGCGGGTAACCTCGCTATGTAAATTTATATGAACTGAAAAACTGCTACAAAGTCTTCACCACTAATCGTTAAACGAGAATAAACCGCAGGCTAGCTTGCACCTAATTGAAGTCTGACATACGATCCTCAGTTCTAAGAGCCAAATTTTAGCAAAATACGACAGTTCCTCACAGGTAAAACTGAGATGAAGTCCACCTTTAGCGTTCAGAAAGAGAATCCTCCCAGAAACACAGTTACACGCGACGTCAGCACAGTTCTGAACATAGCACGGCGGGCAATCACCGCTGGAGATCTGAAGGCTAAACACCCCGACTGGAAATCACGAATACGTACCTACAACGGCAAGGAACTATACGAACACGCACTACGCCGCAACTACATTATACTTGGGGGCCAGACGTCCTCGCTTTCGCACCTACACAGGCTCAACACAAGCCAGACGTGCTAGGCATAGCCAACATCAAAGGCATCACATGCACTCTCAACATTATGGATGAAAACAATCTAGACTCAGACCACATGCCTGTAACACTGCACACGGGCAAAACACTGCAGGACACAGAACCACGCAGGCTAGTGAACCGCAAGGACGCGTATTGGACACTGCTCAAGGAAACGCTTGATAGTCGTATTCCGGACACCTACGATATTATAAACACGCAACAAATTGGTGAGGCAGTGGAGGCCTTTACTACTGCCGTCCAAGAGGCAATGACTGACGCCATTCCACGTACAATACCAAAACATTCTACGGCCCTGCCCCAGCAAATCCTGGGCCTCATCTCAACGAGAAACCGCCTCAGGAGATACTGGCAGCGTACCAGGCGCCGTTCTATAAACTGCATGTCTGATTCCAGGATATAGTACGGGACAAAATACAAACATTTCGAAACAATGGAGAAACTCTCAGAGCTAGGTACCACACGTCCCGGCGTATGGAAGCTAGCCACACACTTCACTTCACCAGGAGGAACATTGCATTCCCACTCTACAATGACCACACGGTCCAGCTTACTCCGCGACGGAGAAGGCAGAGCTTATGGCCACATTACGTGCAGCGTCTTTCATGCCGAATCTGGCTCCTTCCGATCCAATATTCACAGTTGAAACGGACTAAGAGGTTACACGACTCGTAGACGAGCCCACGCGTGACGAAATTACACGCACTAGCACAAATGAAATTACATTAGTCATCAAGCATACCAACGCTAGGAAAGTGTGGGTTCTGATGGCATTCAAAACCGTGGCCTCCAGGAGTTCACGGATAGAGCCGTAGAATACCTTGCACACAACGAATGCCATTCTGAAACACCAACACTCCCTGACATTTGGAAGGCAGCCTAGGTCCTGAAGCCATGAAACACCACTCCCTCCCACAAAATTACCGACTAATCAGTCTGCTGTGCTCGCTGAGCAAGATTGTTGAGAATGTAGCACTAAAACACATCACCAGCCACTGCGTCAGCAATAACCATTAAGACCGGAGTAATTTGGCTTAAGAAATCTCTACTCAAGAACACAACTCCTCTGCGTATTCGAACGTATACCACACGGCTACAACTTGAAAAAACACAGGGGCCATGTTCCTGGACATCGAAAAAGCTTTCAACCGTCTTCGGCACAACGGCCTTATACGCAAACTAAGCGAAGCTGGTTGCCCGAAAGGACTCGTATCTCTGATACACTCATATCTCACGAACAGGTGTTTCAACACTGATGTGCAGGGAAAACAATCCACACAACACTGTATCCAAACTGGAGTACCCCAGGGAAGCATCCTAGGGACCATCTTGTTCAACCTGTACGTCAACGACTTCCCAGCAACGTTACCCATCTACGCGGGTGACACAGCCATCCTTGAGCAAGATTAGAAACAATCCAACATTAATGCACAAATGCAGACGGTGCTCAAAACTGCCGAGCCGTGGTTGTAACTAGGGCGTATTAAACGAAACGTTTACACGTGCGAAGCAGTTCCTTTCACACGCAGACCTAAACTGCTGCGCAAACAACATGGTAGACATAACACTACATACACGCCCAATACGTTTCCGAGAGAAAGATACCTCCGTGTGGCTGGACCAGAAACGTACATGGGTGGACCACATCGAATTCGTTGGCAACGGAGCGCACTCGAGGCTCAAACAAATGTACTTAATGCTCAACAGGGAATGTACACTGAATTGGAGGGTGTCCAGGTCCATATACACGACTCTGATTTGACCTATGATGTACGCAGCTCCGTCTGGGGTTAGACAGCTCCTACACATCTGCGCCGCCCGCATTTCATACAGAACAAAGTGCTACGCATCATTAGTAACGCTCCACGCTACACACGTGGGTCTTCACAAAAATACCACCTTGAAACCCTCAAGGAAGAATTCAAAAAATACGGCACACGAGTATACAACAACTAGACTTGTTTCATCCTTACTCTGAGAAAGAATGATCACAACCATAGGTGGAAGCATAAGCTGCCAAATTTAAGGCATAACCACCTATGTCAAGGTAACATACACCAACAAGCGGCTAACGTCGGGAAGCCCCTGCATATCATCAACATCGATAGGACAGCTGCCATTGAATCCGACCAACTGGCTACAGCAGAGAAACCGAAGAGCTCGCCCACTGACGCACAAACAAATCGCCAACATCGCCCTACACTGTGAATCTGATATATGACCTATCGGACACAAAACGGTAATGAACCTGTTGCAGGTATGCTGACGCTAACCGAGAGATCAACACCGGCACCCAGCGGCAGCCGCAGAGTAGAAGCCTACCCTTGCATGACCTGTCGCAGGCAGCAAGACATCTCTACTGCTCATACTATCCGACCTAACTATCGCCGAGAATTTTTTCCCTTGGCTCTTGCCTTGGCACTTTTCTTTCCTCTGACCTTCAAACCGCTACCCTTCGTTCGGCCTTCGAACCAATCTGTCTCCAGATGAACGCATACAAATGGTTAATTTAACCAGACGTACCCAGACATCGCAGTACCCACATCCTGCGACACCAAACTTTAGTGGAAGCTAATTCTTATGCAGAGATGGCAGCAAACATCTTGAGTTGGCCATCATGCCGGAGTGGGCGTGGAGGGGATCCTCCTCTTATAAAAATAAAGCCCTCTACGAAACTGCTGTACACGTCACGTAATAAGGTCCAGTTAAATGTGTCTCACTCCTGAGTTAATCAGGCTGCAACTCTTGTCAATGAACCAGTGGAAGCGCCTCACCGAGAGCTCAAAATTTATTGAGGTTTGTTGTACGTTAATTAGTCACGAAATTACTATGCTTTTGCTGATTGGCAGTTGCGGGAGAACTTGTCTAAGCTGTACCTTATATATAAAGATTACGAATAAGGTCTGCGCTGCTAGAATCGTGGTGCTGCTCTTTTATATGACGTATAGCCCTTCGTTGTGTTATTCACAAACGCGAAACGCGAACAGTAGTTAGCTGGGTTAACATCCCTTCCGTGTTATTGCAGCTCTGACAGATACGCAATGCGTTAGCAATAACGGAACTGAAGGACCAAATCCAGCTCTGGAGCCGACTACACACCAGCCCAGGTAGCACCGCCGCCAGGCTCCACGTCATACAGCGGCTGCCATTCAAACCCCGCTCGCAGCCAAATCCCTACTCTCACATTTAAACACAACCTGTCGCGTCACACCCCCTAAAAGGTCTTGTCTGCACTACACGCAGTTAGAGACTACTTCGGTTGTGAAATTTGTGAGGCGTTTAAGCGGGTCGTCTCTTCAAGTTGACCACTCGCTTTTCACATTACAGACGAACTGCCTGCCAAAATGGAAGTTACAGTAGCCACGATTTTCTCAGTTCGTCTTCTCTGCATAAATGGGTTATAGCGAAGGTAAATTTGAAATTACTGAACTGCGAGAGCATCCAAAGGAATGTCCCATTATTAGTATCGCTTAGCGAAGATTATTATGTCCAGATAGTTTTAGCAACAGGAGTTGCTTGATACCAAATGTGAAAAGCAGCGACATCCCAAGTTCACATGGAACATCTATGTGGTCGTGCCTCGTTTCTTGCCAGACAGGAATCTTTAACGTTAGTACGGGTCTGGAGTTTTAGTTTTAGATCACTTCAGTAAATGTTCTTTAATACCGTTATCGATTTTCCTAATTATGCTGTTGTAATGGGGGTGGTAGTAGCTTCCACTTCAAGGTACAGATGGGGAGAGTTGTATCAAACCTGCTACCAGAGACAGGGATTCATATTAAATTCCCCAGAGTATCTTGCACAAAAATTTCTTTGCACAGGTAAGTAGAGAAGTAACCCGTTAAGGTAATGTCTTAGACCTAGCAACAAACAGACCCAAACCAATCAATCCACGTAGAGGGAGGTATCAGTTATCATAAAGCTAGGACTACGGGTTTTGCAAAGGATGTTAAGAAGGATAGGAAGAAATCTTTGCTCAGCAGGAGAGACAAGATACAAATAGTGGAGTATCTCAGCACGCAGCACCTATATTCAATGATGAGCACCGAGATGTGGATAAAGGTAGGAATTCAAAAGTATTGTCCAAGTAAGGTCTTCAGACAGAAGATAGATTCACCGCCTTTTGATATTCGTGACAGTGAAGTGCCCTTGAACGAAGAGAGCACCTGCGATTCGAGGAAACTATAACAGTAGCTGACAAAATCGGGACAAATCCAAAACCACGTTAAGGAGAGCAATGGGCGAAGCAATCAGTGACCTCGAAATTAAAAATTTCGCCAGATAATCTAAGGAGAGCTCATAATACATTTTGGTATTACATAATGTAAGTAAGCGGTACGAAATTGTCTGTTCACACCCACGGTGACCACAAAGGCAGCCAAACGAATTGCACAGATGCTCGAATATCTCTACAGAAGATGTTACAGTAGAGGCGTTGTGCTCCGAGCAGCGCCTTGTTACTGAAATTCCAAGCAAGCACCGTCCGGGAAAAGTCCGCCGCTAAAACATACTACTTCCCCCTCATACAGGTTGCATGAAAGACCGCGACGTGAAAATTCGTTGAAATACAGCAGCCAGTTCAGAGGCTTACCATGATCATCCCACACGCCACTCGCTAGTGGAACAGGGTAAGGTGGAACCAGTGTGATATACGTAGTACCTCCCGTCGGAAACTATTAGGTGGTTTGCGGAAAACTATGCAGGTTTCGATGATTGCCATAGAATGCACTTTCAGGATTCTACCGGTTCACTTCATCCGACGTTCGGGTCTCTAAGCTACAATCATGGAACACACTATATTGTATATAGACTGAAGGGAATAGCGATTTACATCACATCCGAATGTTTGCAGCATCATTACGTACAATATCACGAATTATCAATTCACATAACATAATCGCGGTATCAGAATCTGGAAAGTAAACACGCTCATCCATACTGATTCTGAAAGTAGCAAATACTAAAGTAAAAAGAAAAATATATGTAATCAATCGCTGCAGCAACTATTTTAGCACTATTCACAAAGTATAAGGAAAGGCAATCAATATCTACATACCGTACGTCACAGGACAATGAGGTGATATATCCTAAGCGCCAAATTGACGATACAACTTGGATGCTATGCGTCAACAAGAAACCATTCACTATTAGCACACTTCCTACAAAAAGCAATGCGTAGCATACCACCAGATGAATTAACATAACAATCGCCGCTAGTACTATTCTAAGGTAATTCAACAAACGAAGAAAATTGCTACAGCTTTTCCACCATTTATCATTGGACAATATAGTCATCTAGGCAACGCGAAACTCAGTGTAAACGTAGAGCGGATGAACGTATCAGCCAAGCAGTTCTTTCGACCATAGTGTCCGAAACTTTAAAAAACCAACACTTAAAAATACGCAGTACAAAAAGAATAAAGCCCCAGATACAGTAACAAATCAACACTTACAGTAACAGAATACACAGGGAACATTACAATCATGCTAAAACTAATTTAGCGCAATTCACAAAACAGAAAGAAGTGCATTTTCTGTCCCTACCATTTGAAAACCGACCGCGTAGCAATATACGCTAAGCGTGGCTTACACAAGAAACACTGACCACCATGCAACAGCGAGGAATCTTTTACGAATGTAGCCTATGATACAGTAACAAATCAAAGCTTATAGTAACAGAATACACAGGGAACATTACAATCATGCTAAAACTAATTTAGCGCAATTCACAAAACAGAAAGGAGTGTATTTTCTGTGCCTACCATTTGAAAACCGACCGCATAGCAATATACACTAAGCGTGGCTTGCTCATGAAACACTGATCTCCATGCAACAGCGAGGCATTGCTTAGGAATGTAGCCTAAGATACAGTAACAAATCAACGCTTATAGTAACAGAATACACAGGGAACATTACAATCATGCTAAAACTAATTTAGCGCAATTCACAAAACAGAAAGAAATGCATTATCTGTGCCTACCACTTGAAAACCGACCGCATAGCAATATACACTAAGCGTGGCTTGCTCATGAAACACTGATCTCCATGCAACAGCGAGGCATTGCTTAGGAATGTAGCCGAAGATACAGTAACAAATCAACGCTTATAGTAACAGAATACACAGGGAACATTACAATCATGCTAAAACTAATTTAGCGCAATTCACAAAACAGAAAGAAATGCATTTTCTGTGCCTACCACTTGAAAACCGACCGCGTAGCAATATACGCTAAGCGTGGCTTACACAAGAAACACTGACCACCATGCAACAGCTGGGAATCGTTTACGAATGTAGCCTATGATACAGTCGCAAATCAAAGCTTATAGTATCAGAATACACAGGGAACATTACAATCATGCTAAAACTGATTTAGCGCAATTCACAAAACAGAAAGGAGTGCATTTTCTGTGCCTACCATTTGAAAACCGACCGCGTAGCAATATACGCTAAGCGTGGCTTACACAAGAAACACTGACCACCATGCAACAGCGAGGAATCGTTTACGAATGTAGCCTATGATACAGTCGCAAATCAAAGCTTATAGTAACAGAATACACAGGAAACATTACAATCATGCTAAAACTAATTTAGCGCAATTCACAAAACAGAAAGAAATGCATTTTCTGTGCCTACCACTTGAAAACCGACCGCGTAGCAATATACGCTAAGCGTGGCTTACACAAGAAACACTGACCACCATGCAACAGCGAGGAATCGTTTACGAATGTAGCCTATGATACAGTCGCAAATCAAAGCTTATAGTATCAGAATACACAGGAAACATTACAATCATGCTAAAACTAATTTAGCGCAATTCACAAAACAGAAAGGAATGCATTTTCTGTGCCTACCATTTGAAAACCGACCGCGTAGCAATATACGCTAAGCGTGGCTTACACAAGAAACACTTACCACCATGCAACAGCGAGGAATCGTTCACGAATGTAGCCTATGATACAGTAACAAATCGACGCTTATAGTAACAGAATACACAGGGAACACTACAATCATGCTAAAACTAATTTAGCGCAATTCACAAAACAGAAAGGAGTGCATTTTCTGTGCCTACTATTAGAAAACCGACCGCGTAGCAATATACGCTAAGCGTGGCTTACACAAGAAACACTGACCACCATGCAACAGCGAGGAATCGTTTACGAATGTAGCCTATGATACAGTCGCAAATCAACGCTTATAGTAACAGAATACACAGGGAACATTACAATCATGCTAAAACTAATTTAGCGCAATTCACAAAACAGAAAGGAGTGCATTTTCTGTGCCTACCACTTGAAAACCGACCGCGTAGCAATATACGCTAAGCGTGGCTTACACAAGAAACACTGACCACCATGCAACAGCGAGGAATCATTCACGAATGTAGCCTATGATACAGTAACAAATCAACGCTTATAGTAACAGAATACACAGGGAACATTACGATCATGATAAAACTAATTTAGCGCAATTCACAAAACAGAAAGGAGTGTATTTTCTGTGCCTACCATTTGAAAACCGACCGCATAGCAATATACGCTAAGCGTGGCTTACACAAGAAACACTGACCACCATGCAACAGCGAGGAATCTTTTACGAATGTAGCCTATGATACAGTAACAAATCAAAGCTTATAGTAACAGAATACAAAGGATGGTTGGTTGGTTGTTTGAGGTTAAAGGGACCAAACAGCAAGGTCATCAGTCCCTTGTTTCAAATAGACTCCATTCTGCTAACGGGACATCTCAGTATAGTCAGAAAAATAAAACGGATAAAGGGGAAACGTAAAAGGGCAGTCACGTTGTCATTAGTAAAAACAAATGAGGGAAGTTGGCAAGAGAACGAACCCAACACTATGCTGAAACAGCATAGGCAAGACCACCTGTGACTTAAAAGGTACAACTGCTATAATGCAGAAAGTACGTATGGGAATAGAAAAACTAACCAAGCCTTAAAAAGAAGGGGTAAAAACAGAGTAAAAGGGAAAGAAAAGAGGATTCCGGTCAGGGAGGTGAATCGGGAATCTCTGAACACTGCCTACAGTGGGAGACACCCAAACACTCACCGCCCTGCCCCAACACCAGAGGGAGATTAAAAACTTTAAAACTGAGAATAAAAACCACTCTCCCGGAGGAAACCTAGAACCAGAGAGACCATCCGGGAATCGTCAGCCAACATCAAAGGTAAAGTGTGGGGGAGTCTGTACTTAGCACGCAGAGCCAAAAGAAGGGGGCATTCAACCAAAATGTGGGCCACTGACTGGAAGGCTCCACAACCACATAGCGGGGGTGGCTCATCACGCAAAAGGAAACCATGGGTCAGCCTGGTATGGCCAATGCGGAGACGACACAGTGTGGTCTAGTCCTTGCGGGAGAGGCTAAAGGAAGAACGCCATGGGCCTGTATTCACCTTAATGGCACGAAGTTTATTAGACAGTGGAGTAGCCTCCCAAGAATTGGCCCATGACTGTGCAAAGTGGGATTTGATGTGAAGCCGTAAATCTGCTGCAGGAGGGGTTACAGAAAACGGGGGTAAGTAACTGCTCCCCCAGCCAAACGATCAGCGAGCTCATTACCTGGGATACCCACATGGCCCGGGACCCATAGGAAGTCAATGGAACAAGCAGCACGGTGAAGATCAGCGAGATGGTCATGGATGGCAGAGACCAAGGGATGGCGCGAAAAACACCGGTCAATAGCAAGAAGGCCACTCATCGAGTCCGTACATAACAAAACGCGGTTGTGTTGGGATTGTTTAATAAAGGTAAGGGCCCGGGAAATTGCCATCAATTCCGCAGTAAACACCCCACATGAGGGTGGCAGTAGATGATTTTCCGTTCCAACAAAGGACGTGAAGGCATACCCAACATGATCAGCAGATTTAGAGCCATCAGTGTAAAAAACAACAGCATCCCGAAACTCCCATAAAATTTGGCGGAAAAAGGAACGGAACACCACCGGGGGGATGGAATCTTTCGGACCGCGGCGGAGATCCATCCGAATTCGAGGCCGAGGAACTAACCAAGGAGGGGTGGAGGGGAGGGAGCGAGGAAGACAGGACAAAGAAGGAAGCCGAAAATCACGGGTAAGAGACGCAAGGCGCAGCCCAACCGGTAAACCCGCCCGAGGGCGGGAGTCAGGCGGGCGACGTCCATGGTCTGGGAATAGGATAGAATAGGAAGGATGAGCGGGAGAAGAACGGATAGTAAGGGCATAAGACACCAGAAGCTGGGACCGCCGAACAGAAAGGGGGGGGATCCCAGCTTCAACCAGGAGACTATCAACAGGGCTAGTAGGGAAGGCACCGGTGGCCAAACGGATACCACGATGGTGGACTGGATCCAGCACGTGCAGCGTGGAAGGAGCAGCTGAACCATAAACTTGACAACCATAGTCCAAACGTGACAGAACTAGAGCACGATAAAGACGGAGGAGGAGGGAACGGTCCGCACCCCAGGAGGAGTGGGCAAGGAAGCGAAGGACATTGAGTTTACGGAAACATCCTACCTTCAGGAGTCTGATATGGGGCAGCCAAGTGAGCTTGTTGTCGAAAAGAAGACCTAGGAAACGAAACTGTGGAACCACAGGCAATCTTTGTGCAGCGAGATAGAGCTCTGGATCAGGGTGGACCGTAGTACGGCGACAGAAGTGGACCACCCGCGATTTTAAAGGAGAGAATTGAAACCCGTGGGAGAGGGTCCATGCAGAGGCACGCCGTATAGCCACCTGGAGCTGCCGTTCTGCAGATGGCATCGAGGAGGAACTAACCCAAATGCAGAAATCATCCACATACAGGGCAGGGGCGACCAAGGGACCGACAGAGGCCACAAGTCCATCGATAGCTATGAGGAAAAGAAGGACACTCAAGACAGAACCCTGTGGGATGCCCGTCTCCTGGGTCCGTGGAGAACTAAAAGCAGTACCAACTCTAACTCTGAATGACCGATGGATCAGGAACTGGCGGATAAAAATCGGGAGTGGGCCCCGAAGACCCCACTGATGAAGGGTTAGTAAGATGTGATGGCGCCAGGCCGTGTCATAGGCCTTGCGAAGGTCAAAAAACACTGCAACCAAATGGCGGCGCTGGGAAAAAGCCTGCCGAACTGCGGATTCCAAGCGAAGCAAATGATCGATTGGAGATCGTCCCTCTCGAAAGCCACACTGGTAAGGGGACAATAGATCCCGAGATTCGAGGACCCAAGTGAGCCGACGGGCTACCAGCCGTTCAAGTAACTTACAACCAACATTGGTCAAACTAATTGGCCGATAGCTGTCAACAGATAGGGGGTTCTGACCAGGCTTAAGGACAGGAACCACAATGCTATCCCTCCACTGAGAAGGGAAGTCACCCTGGAGCCAGATACGGTTAAACACCCGAAGAAGATGGTGCCGTTGTGGAGCACTGAGATGTTGAAGCAGCTGGTTATGAATGGAATCTGGGCCAGGAGCTGTATCATGAGAAGCAGATAGAGCAGAAAGAAATTCCCATTCAGTGAAAGGTTCGTTGTAAGATTCTGACTCACAAGTGGTGAAACATAAGGTGACAGCTTCAGCCTGCTGTTTTTGATGAAGGAAAGCAGCTGGATAGGAGGCCGACGCTGATGCCACTGCAAAATGGGTCGCAAGATGTTCTGCGAGAACTAATGGGTCCGTACAAATGCCATCTGGGAGGTGAAGGCCTGGGAGGGTGGACTGCCGATGGCAACCTTGGAGAGAGCGAAGTGTAGCCCATACCCGTGACAGAGGGACAGTGGAACCAAGGGAAGAAACGAATCGTTCCCAACATATCCGCTTGCTCTGTTTGATTAAATAACGGGCTTTAGCGCGAAGGCGCTTAAAGGTAGAAAGGCTGGCTACAGACGGGTGCCTCTTAAACTGTTGCAAAGCTCGACGGCGATCACGGATGGCAATGGCAATGGCCGTACTCCACCACGGGACTTGCCGACGACGAAATTGTCCAGATGAGCGCGGGACAGCAAGGTTAGCAGCGCGAACAATCGCGTCAGACACGTCACGTAGGACGTCATCAATACAACCCGACAAAGAGGGAGAAAACTCGACCTGTGCAGTATATAGAGGCCAATCAGCGCGGTGGAAAGACCAACGAGGTAACCTCTCCATCGGGGAGCGGGAAGGGAGCGTGATAATCAACGGGAAATGGTCACTATCACAAAGGTCGTCGTGTGGCGACCAGTGTAATGAAGGGAGGAGAGAGGGAGAAGAAAGAGAAAGATCAATGGCAGAAAAGGTACCATGACCAGCACTGAAATGAGTAGGGGAGCCATCATTAAGAAGGCACAGGTCGTGGTCTGCAATAAATTGGTCGATAAGAAGACCTCGTCTAGATGGAAAGGCACTGCCCCACAAAGGATGATGAGCATTAAAATCCCCAAGGAGGAGGAAGGGAGGAGGAAGTTGCTGAAGAAGGGTGGTTAAGGCAGCAGGTGTAAGAGTCCTGTCAGGAGGGAGATAAAGATTGCATACTGTGACTGCAGAGTCTAGGTGGACCCTAACAGCAACTGCTTCCAATGTAGTTTGGAGAGGAATCCACGTGCTAGCAATGTCTGTACGGACCAACGTACAAACGCCACCAGAAGCCCGCAAGGGTCCGACCCGATTTCGACAGAAAACACGGAACCCACGGAGGGTCGGTGAGTGAGCATCAGTAAAATGAGATTCCTGGAGAACCACACAAGCTGCTGAGTAGGACGAAAGAAGGGATTTCAATTCCGGAAGGTGACGATAGTAGCCATTACAATTCCATTGGAGAACCACAGAACGATGGTTTAAATGAGGGCTGAACACGCTAAATCCAGTCATACCGCCGGGTCCCCACCCGTCACCGACAAGGAGGGGGCGACATCCATAAACGACAGGTCAGAATCCGGTTGTGAAGCCGGGGAAGTAACCTCCGGTGACACCAGAGGCTCTTTGTCCCGGGACTTATGTTTCTTCTTCTTTTCAGGCTGAGATCGAGGAGGGCTGTGTGGCATAATGGAGCCAGCTGCAGCAAGATCAGGAACAGAAAGAGACCGGGCGACCTGGGGGCCGATAGACCGCGGCTCTCGCGGTCGCCGCGCTGCAGCAGACCTTTGACCTGGAAGGTGCCGGGAAGGGGCATCCCGGGAGAGGCGCCCTTGACCGGCAGACGCCGAAGGAGTGGGACACTTCTCCGGCTGGGGAGGGGGAGTGGCGCCCAGAGGAGAAGGTGTGGGAGCCGCAGGGGAGGGGGGAAGGAGAGGGGTCCGGGATGGGGGTAAGGAAGGGGGAGGAAGGGATGAAGATGTAACCAAGGCGTAACTAGATGTCATGGACACAGGGTGCAATCGTGCATATTTCTTACAGGCCTCTGTGTAGCTTAAACGATCAAGAGACTTATACTCCTGTATCTTTTTTTCTTTCTTATAGACTGGGCAATCTGCTGAACGTGGAGAATGACTACCATGACAATTTACACATACAGGAGGGGGAACACAGGGACTCCCCTCATGGAGTGGACGTCCACAGTCACCACAGAGAGGGTCCTGGGTACAGCGAGAAGACATGTGGCCAAAACGCAAGCACTTGAAACACCGCATAGGAGGTGGGATGTACGGCTTCACATCACAGCGATAGACCATAATCTTAACTTTCTCAGGAAGGGTATCCCCTTCAAAGGCCAGGATAAAGGCACCAGTATCAATACGATTATCTTTAGGACCCTTCTGAACACGCCGAACAAAGTGAACACCCCGCCGTCCGAGATTGTCCCGAAGTTCCTCATCAGTTTGAAGGATGAGGTCTCTGTGAAAAATCACACCTTGTACCATATTTAGAGACTGGTGAGGGGTAATGGACACGGGAATTGTGCCAAGATGGGTACAGGCACGAAGGGCCGCAGATTGGGCAGCCGAAGCAGTTTTTATCAGTAATGAACCCGACCGCATCTTGCTCAGGGAGTCCACTTTGCCGAACTTGTCTTCAATGTGTTCCACAAAGAATAAAGGTTTGACACTGGTGAAAGTATCTCCATCAGTCCTGGTGCAAACTAGATAATGGGGGAAAGGTTTTGCCCCTAGACGACGGGCCTGACCCTCCTCCCAGGGGGTAGCCACGGAAGGGAAGGCCGAAGGGGCAAGAGAAGCAGCACTTGAGGAATCAGTACCACGCAGAGAGACGGCCGCAGAAGAGCGGCCAGAGGTTTGGACCCTTATGCGTTTCATCTGCATAGCGTCCGCCCTGATACCACCCACTCCGATCAGGGGCTCTCCTCACGGGCGCCACCCAGCCACAGCAAGGGCCGTCTGGCACGGCGGCCATTGCCGGGAGTTCCGATGCTCCAGGATGACGAGCAACCACTCCAAGGCATGCATGAGGATGTCACAGCTCAGGTATCAGAAGTGTGATCCCTGTGTGTTCAGGGGGCTCAACCAAAAGGGTACATAGCGACCCCACCACACGGGCTGGCTACCGTGCTGGCTATGCACCCTAGCATCAGACAACGACGTAGAAGAAAAGGTGGAATATACTAGGAGGGCACACGTCGGAGACACTAGGTAAGGTGCTCTTCCCCAAATGGCTCACACTACGGAAGAGAAATTTTGGAATGGAGGTCAAACCCCAGAGGGGGACCAAGGAATGCCAAAAGGAGGAGATGATTACGCAACAACGCCAGAGTGTAAGACCAACAGAACCAGGAGGATAGCGGGGGCCAACATAAGCAAGGACACCAATAGAGGGAGAGGAGAGGGCGAGGGGAAAGGGGTATGGAGGGGAAAGGAGAGGAAGGGAAAGGAAATGCAGCCCGGGAGAGAAAGAAGGCTGCAATGGCTCGGGGCCCCGTGCTCGCCACGCACGTATCCACGAAAGAGTTGTGGACCCCCTGGGGGGGAATACACAGGAAACATTACAATCATGCTAAAACTAATTTAGCGCAATTCACGAAACAGAAAGAAATGCATTTTCTGTGCCTACCACCTGAAAACCGACCGCGTAGCAATATACGCTAAGCGTGGCTTACACAAGAAACACTGACCACCATGCAACAGCGAGGAATCGTTTAGGAATGTAGCCTAAGATACAGTAACAAATCAACGCTTATAGTAACAGAATACACAGGGAACATTACAATCATGCTAAAACTAATTTAGCGCAATTCACAAAACAGAAAGAAATGCATTTTCTGTGCCTACCACTTGAAAACCGACCGCGTAGCAATATACGCTAAGCGTGGCTTACACAAGAAACACTGACCACCATGCAACATTGAGGAATCGTTCACGAATGTAGCCTATGATACAGTAACAAATCGACGCTTATAGTAACAGAATACACAGGGAACATTACAATCATGCTAAAACTAATTTAGCGCAATTCACAAAACAGAAAGATATGCATTTTCTGTGCCTACCACTTGAAAACCGACCGCGTAGCAATTTACACTAAGCGTGGCTTGCTCATGAAACACTGATCTCCCTTCAACAGCGAGGCATTGCTTAGGAATGTAGCCTAAGATACAATATCAACGCTTATAGTAACAGAATACACAGGGAACATTACAATCATGCTAAAACTAATTTAGCGCAATTCACAAAACAGAAAGAAATGCATTTTCTGTGCCTACCACTTGAAAACCGACCGCGTAGCAATATACGCTAAACGTGGCATACACAAGAAACACTGACCACCATGCAACAGCGAGGAATCGTTTACGAATGTAGCCTATGATACAGTAACAAATCAACGCTTATAGTAACAGAATACACAGGAAACATTACAATCATGCTAAAACTAATTTAGCGCAATTCACAAAACAGAAAGAAATGCATTATCTGTGCCTACCACTTGAAAACCGACCGCATAGCAATATACACTAAGCGTGGCTTGCTCATGAAGCACTGATCTCTTGCAACAGCGAGGCATTGCTTAGGAATGTAGCCGAAGATACAGTAACAAATCAACGCTTATAGTAACAGAATACACAGGGAACATTACAATCATGCTAAAACTGATTTAGCGCAATTCACAAAACAGAAAGAAATGCATTTTCTGTGCCTACCACTTGAAAACCGACCGCGTAGCAATATACGCTAAGCGTGGCTTACACAAGAAACACTGACCACCATGCAACAGCGAGGAATCGTTTACGAATGTAGCCTATGATACAGTAACAAATCAATGCTTATAATAACAGAATACACAGGGAACATTACAATCATGCTAAAACTAATTTAGCGCAATTCACAAAACAGAAAGGAGTGCATTTTCTGTGCCTACCATTTGAAAACCGACCGCGTAGCAATATACGCTAAGCGTGGCTTACACAAGAAACACTGACCACCATGCAACAGCGAGGAATCGTTTACGAATGTAGCCTATGATACAGTCGCAAATCAACGCTTATAGTAACAGAATACACAGGGAACATTACAATCATGCTAAAACTAATTTAGCGCAATTCACAAAACAGAAAGGAGTGCATTTTCTGTGCCTACCATTTGAAAACCGACCGCGTAGCAATATACGCTAAGTGTGGCTTACACAAGAAACACTGATCTCCATGCAACAGCGAGGCACTGCTTAGGAATGTAGCCTAAGATACAGTAACAATTCAACGCTTATAGTAACAGAATACACAGGGAACATTACAATCATGCTAAAACTAATTTAGCGCAATTCACAAAACAGAAAGAAATGCATTTTCTGTGCCTACCACTTGAAAACAGACCGCGTAGCAATATACGCTAAGCGTGGCTTACACAAGAAACACTGACCACCATGCAACAGCGAGGCATTGCTTAGGAATGTAGCCTAAGATACAGTAACAAATCAACGCTTATAGTAACAGAATACACAGGGAACATTACAATCATGCTAAAACTAATTTAGCGCAATTCACAAAACAGAAAGAAATGCATTATCTGTGCCTACCACATGAAAACCGACCGCGTAGCAATATACGCTAAGCGCGGCTTACACAAGAAACACTGATCTCCATGCAACAGCGAGGAATCGTTTACGAATGTAGCCTATGACACAGTCGCAAATCAAAGCTTATAGTAACAGAATACACAGGGAACATTACAATCATGCTAAAACTAATTTAGCGCAATTCACAAAACAGAAAGAAATGCATTATCTGTGCCTACCACTTGAAAACCGACCGCATAGCAATATACACTAAGCGTGGCTTGCTCATGAAGCACTGATCTCTTGCAACAGCGAGGCATTGCTTAGGAATGTAGCCGAAGAAATGCATTTTCTGTGCCTACCACTTGAAAACCGACCGCGTAGCAATATACGCTAAGCGTGGTTTACACAAGAAACACTGACCACCATGCAACAGCGAGGAATCGTTTACGAATGTAGCCTATGATACAGTAACAAATCGACGCTTATAGTACCAGAATACACAGGGAACATTACAATCATGCTAAAACTAATGTAGCGCAATTCACAAAACAGAAAGAAATGCATTTTCTGTGCCTACCATTATAAAACCGACCGCGTAGCAGTATACACTAAGCGTGGGTTACACAAGAAACACTGACCACCATGCAACAGCGAGGAATCGTTTACGAATGTAGCCTAAGATACAGTAACAAATCAACGCTTATAGTAACAGAATACACAGGTAACATTACAATCATGCTAAAACTAATTTAGCGCAATTCACAAAACAGAAAGAAATGCATTATCTGTGCCTACCACTTGAAAACCGACCGCATAGCAATATACACTAAGCGTGGCTTGCTCATGAAACACTGATCTCCATGCAACAGCGAGGCATTGCTTAGGAATGTAGCGGAAGATACAGTAACAAATCAACGCTTATAGTAACAGAATACACAGGGAACATTACAATCATGCTAAAACTAATTTAGCGCAATTCACAAAACAGAAAGAAATGCATTTTCTGTGCCTACCACTTGAAAACCGACCGCGTAGCAATATACGCTAAGCGTGGCTTACACAAGAAACACTGACCACCATGCAACAGCTGGGAATCGTTTACGAATGTAGCCTATGATACAGTCGCAAATCAAAGCTTATAGTATCAGAATACACAGGGAACATTACAATCATGCTAAAACTAATTTAGCGCAATTCACAAAACAGAAAGGAGTGCATTTTCTGTGCCTACCATTTGAAAACCGACCGCGTAGCAATATACGCTAAGCGTGGCTTACACAAGAAACACTGACCACCATGCAACAGCGAGGAATCGTTTACGAATGTAGCCTATGATACAGTCGCAAATCAAAGCTTATAGTATCAGAATACACAGGAAACATTACAATCATGCTAAAACGAATTTAGCGCAATTCACAAAACAGAAAGGAATGCATTTTCTGTGCCTACCATTTGAAAACCGACCGCGTAGCAATATACGCTAAGCGTGGCTTACACAAGAAACACTTACCACCATGCAACAGCGAGGAATCGTTCACGAATGTAGCCTATGATACAGTAACAAATCAAAGCTTATACTAACAGAATACACAGGAAACATTACTATCACGCTAAAACTAATTTAGCGCAATTCACAAAACAGAAAGAAATGCATTTTCCCCTGCCTACCACTTGAAAACCGACCGCGTAGCAATATACGCTAAGCGTGGCTTACACAAGAAACACTGACCACCATGCAACAGCGAGGAATCGTTTACGAATGTAGCCTATGATACAGTCGCAAATCAACGCTTATAGTAACAGAATACACAGGGAATATTACAATCATGCTAAAACTAATTTAGCGCAATTCACAAAACAGAAAGAAATGCATTTTCTGTGCCTACGACTTGAAAACCGACCGCGTAGCAATATACACTAAGCGTGGCTTGCTCATGAAACACTGATCTCCCATCAACAGCGAGGCATTGCTTAGGAATGTAGCCTAAGATACAGTAACAAATCAACGCTTATAGTAACAGAATACACAGGGAACATTACAATCATGCTAAAACTAATTTAGCGCAATTCACAAAACAGAAAGAAATGCATTTTCTGTGCGTACCACTTGAAAACCGACCGTGTAGCAATATACGCTAAGCGTGGCTTACACAAGAAACACTGACCACCATGCAACAGCGAGGAATCGTTTACGAATGTAGCCTATGATACAGTAACAAATCAAAGCTTATAGTAACAGAATACACAGGAAACATTACAATCATGCTAAAACTAATTTAGCGCAATTCACAAAACAGAAAGAAATTCATTTTCTGTGCCTACCACATGAAAACCGACCGTGTAGCAATATACGCTAAGCGTGGCTTACACAAGGAACACTGACCACCATGTAACAGCGAGGAATCCTTTATGAATGTAGCCTATGATACAGTCGCAAATCAAAGCTTATAGTAAGAGAATACACAGGTAACATTACAATCATGCTAAAACTAATTTAGCGCAATTCACAAAACAGAAAGAAATGCATTATCTGTGCCTACCTCTTGAAAACTGACCGCATAGCAATATACACTAAGCGTGGCTTGCTCATGAAACACTGATCTCCATGCAACACCGAGGCATTGCTTAGGAATGTAGCCTAAGATACAGTAACAAATCAAAGCTTATAGTAACAGAATACACAGGGAACATTACAATCATGCTAAAACTAATTTAGCGCAATTCACAAAACAGAAAGAAATGCATTTTCTGTGCCTACCATTTGAAAACCGACCGCGTAGCAATATACGCTAAGCGTGGCTTACTCAAGAAACACTGATCTCCATGCAACAGCGAGGCATCGTTTAGGAATGTAGCCTAACATACAGTAACCAATAAACGCTTATAGTAACAGAATACACAGGAAACATTACAATCATGCTAAAACTAATTTAGCGCAATTCACAAAGCAGAAAGAAATGCATTTTCTGTGCCTACCATTTGAAAACTAACCGTGTAGCAATAGACGCAAGGCGCGGCTTACTCAAGAAACACGGTGATCTCCATGCAACAGCGTGGCGACGTTTAGGATTGTAGCCCCAGATACATTAACAAAGCAAAGCTTATAATTGCAGAATTCACAGGGAACATTACAATTATGCTATAACTATTTTAGCGCAGTTCACAAAACGGTAAAGTATGTATTTTTCTGTGTCTACCGTTCGAGATTCGGCAGTGTGGCAATTTGCGCAACGTGAGCCTCACTCACTATACGAGGTGGCTTCCGTGCGTTAGCGAATCAGTGTATCCGACCTTTAGATATGCCATAGCAATACCTTGAATTACACGTGATAACAGGAGATTTACAAGGGCATGTGCAGCTATTATAACGTGTAGCAAAGCTTGAAGTACAGTTTTCAGTTTGTGTATACTTTTAGCAAAGCTTACTGCAGGGATTTATGCGCGACGAGGGTCGCTGATGCGTCACTTAGCGATCCATGTTCTTTTAGGGAGAGAGCACATGTCCGAATATTATAATATTGACTGGAAACTAGTGGGAGCTGAACGCCAAGTTGACTGCCATTTAACCTGTTAATATGAGGCACTTTAATGACGGTGAACCATGCAAGTAATATTTCGCGGAAAGTTCTTCAAAATCAAAGCTAGCTTACTGCGTAAATCTAACTACTTTATGTATGTAAATACTTCTGAATTGGACAATTGATACATAAGCTATACAACAAGGTATGTGCCCTGACAGCCATTTTCATCGTCATACTCGCATTTGCGGTTGTGCTTTTCAGACCGTGCACATAACGAATGCTCAAACCTGAGTACAGCAGCTGACCTTACCCGACTGCCCTGGACGTAGGTCGGACGTGTCGCAGCGTCAACATTGGCGACCCAAGCGCCTGCTGAGAGCCGGCGCCTCACGTCCTCCACTGCCCCAGACTGGCCGTGGCTGCCTCTCGCTCCGCCAGTGCGGCTACACGGCGCCCCCTGTGGACTGAAGCCGCCGGCACCGGCGGAACAGGCTGTGACTGTCACAGCGCCCCCTCTCCCTCCAAACTTCTCACTGGATGAGCATTTCCTGGTGAACACGTGAGAACAGTGGATTTGTCACTAGGAAAACAGGTCGCACAGCTTCAATGGGCACCAGTGTTGAGGTTTGCAGTAAATGCACTTCAGTTTCTTCTGAATTTGGCCGAAAGTCATGTCAGTATAGTAACACAAAAGTTCCTATTCCGTATAGAGGCACAACAATATTTATACTTGCCGAACGACGTCTACCCTTAATGTAAGGATCTCCGGTCCTGGTCTCTTCATTAAAAAACAGGTCCAGTGGGCGTAGGTCTCGCCCTCAGAAGGTCCTGTACACAATTTTGTAAGTGGATGGCTCATCTATAGGTGTTGGTGCGTGATTTGGGGATTGTAATACGTGACGGATGTCCATAATCAATTTTGCAATGTCCTGACATAGAAGCTTCAATATTGTGCTCCGCCTTCAAACAGCACATCTTAGTATTTGACAAAAAAAAAAAAAAAAAAGGTTCAAATGGCTCTAAGGACTATGGGACTTGACATCTGAGGTCATCAGGCCCCTAGACTTAGAACTACTTAAACCTAACTAACCTGAGGACATCACACACATCCGCGCCCGAGTCAGGATTCGAACCTGCGACCTTAGCGGTCGCGCGGTTCCAGACTGTAGCGCCTAGAACCGCTTGGCCACGCTGGCCGGCTTGAACATAGCAGTATAGAACAATTTCTATGAGGTCAGTATCACAGTTCATGAATTTCTAGAAACACATCATTTGCACACATGTGACTGAACCCAGAATCTTACTTTTCTTTCAAGAACAGGACCCACACATTACATCTCTATCGAAAGTAACGAAATGCAATATAACTGCAGCAAATAATTTATATGAAGGTTAGTAAAGAGATATCGGTGGATTTGGTGATTTAACACTTCTGCCACTGAAGGAACTTACCTTTCTTTGTAATATGAAAGACACAGAAGTGGGCAGAACGTAACTAAATTCACACACCCCAAAATATGACGTATCTCAAGACCATTACGCTTTACAGGACATATGAACGACGTAGCGGATAACGTCGGAAGTTCTACCACGCTTTTCGTGGATACGGCTCTTTGATACTACTAAGTCACAACGGTAGAGAAATGGGCCAAATGACCTTCAAACAAGTTTTACATACAGCGCGTAAGAAAGCAGTAAGACCCGTTATGGGATGATCACGCGACTGCAGAACAATGACTGCAAGCAGCAGTCACATACAGAAAATATCTAGGAGTATGCATACGTAGCTGTTGCGGTGGAACGAGCACACGACTGATCGCAGATGAGGCAGGTGCGATATGAAGGATGCTCAGGAACTGTAATCCACCCGCAGAGCAGGTAGCTTGCTCAAGTTGTTCTGCGAGTAGTTCAACACAGCTCGTCAGTCTGCGATTCGTAGAAGGCAGAGACAGAGGAAATAGAGGAGATGCAAACAAGAGCAGCTCTTTTCGTTTCAGGTTTATTCATTAAAAAGGAAAGCATGACAGAGTTGCTCAGCCAACTGTAGGCATTCTGCACCACGGTGTGCTTTACTGTTAACGCTCCCTGACTGTACATTTTTGCAGAAGTCAACCAATATATCGCTTCATATTATGTGTGTCACCCCGAAGAGCCACGGAGGTTAAATCAGACAAATGCGAGATCTCGCGGACCCTTTCCAACAGACGTTCTTCCAGTGTACTGTTCGTGACTGGAGCAAGGAAAGGGGGCAACCGGGAAGGCGATTGTCGAACACAAACTGCTCTCCGCCACACACCGTAACAAGATTTTCGGAGTACAGATTAAGTAGGACTACTGTAACAACAGTGATAAGACACGAAAATTTGCCATCATCTGCTAACAACGTTCGCAATCTGACTATGCAGGGACTTTTGCACGGAAGGGTATCTCAGACAGCTGGATCTCTCAGTTGACAGGTGCAGATCAACTACATACTGCCTCAATGGTGCCAAGTTTAAAATAGAGAAGGCAGTAAACACACACAGAACGTTAGCACCCATAGAATTAGAAACCTATCCGGTTCCATGGAACAGTCTGTACACAGATTAACACACTTCTCCCTTCTCGGTTGGGGGACCGTGAAACGATAGTATTTATATTTCAACATTATCTTTTGGTGTACTATCAACTAAAACTCGTCACTACAAAAAGATTGAGCTCTGTACACATTCAAAGGTATGTTAATTACATCATGATGTCAGTTACCAGTCGGAGAAGTTGAGCTGCATGTGCTTCTCAGTTGAAGCTGAACACATGAACAGTTAGAGGGGTCTCATCCCCCTTCCATCTGGCCCTCCAAAGAAGACATTACGAACAGACGGTAATCCTCAGATGTGATACGGAGACCGTTAGTGTGGGAACGATCGTTTTTGCTTTCGGTTACGAAAAAAAAAATTAAAGTGATACGAAGTGTTACCAACGATCACTTCCCTCACATACTGCTTCTATTGAAAAAATAAAGGCGATAGATGTACCCTCCACTATACACATGGAATATTTTGGAGCCCGAATACTGTGGCTATCAAGAAGCGCATACTCACGACCAAATCGCTAAGAACTCGAGCCAAAGCCTCGCCCTCGTGCTCACTCTCTGCTGTGCTCAGTAGTGGCGACTCAGACAGGAAGGTGGTCGGCGAGCGGTCTGGACTGCGGCCGCGCCGCTCACTGCCAGCCACAGCTGAGCACCTGCTCCGCGTCCGCCTCCCGAACTCTGGCTGGCTGCCCAACCCTTCCGACTGACGAGGGACGCACCTGGTCGTCCACAGAACTTGGCACCAGCCACACTAACAATCCACTGCTCTGCGCCCATCCGCCAGACACTCGTGTGCCTTCCAAATCCACTTAGTCCGACGGATAGCCTGTAGGTCTGTTTCGTCACTACTCGAAGTAGTTTCTCTGTACAACGTTTTATCACTTACCTCATCTTTTACTGTACATCGAGATGTCTTCTTGAGTCCTACTGGCCATATTCAACAGCATGTGCATAATGTCTCAGGTGCGGTTGGAAATATGCATTGGGCAAAACCAAAAAATGGAAACTAAGAGAGATGTATGTTATCACGTCACTTCGTCTCAGCAGAATGAAGATCACTAATCTTGGAAACTGTGTACTGTAAACGCAGTTTACACAGTTATCGAGTTATTTGCGAAGTATAAGCCATCAGCTTTTACATATGAACATCTGTATAGAATTCCTAATGAGAAAAATAAATAAACCAGTTCTACAAATGTTTCACGACAGCCTGACAACTTCATAAAATCAGGTCACGGTTTCGGACCCAAAGTCTCACAAAACTATCTTACTTCGCTGATTGAGATGTGAAATTTAATTAATGCACCCCATTCGTTCATAAGCAATAACGCCAAGACTTCAGGTCGTCGTTCACTGTGTCACAAAGTTATTTCTGTGACAATTCCCACCAACAGACGGCATCTACGTGCTTTTAAGTAGCTTGAGCCAGCCTACTCGCTCCAGCCACCAACAGATGCCATCAGAATCCGCTTTCTTGCATTTAGCCGCTAAAACACTTCGTCCAAACTTGAAGCTATCACTGTGCAGCGTATTGCATGGTTACACAGGGAAAAAGGAACTTGGATGAATTAGGTTCTTGTAACAGCTGATGGTAAAAATAGTTTCATTCTTGTTTCAATTGCTTGAATTGGAAATGACAAAGTCTTACAGAATTAGAATCATGACATAAAATACACTACAAACCATTAAGTAGAAACAAAAATAATTATCTTAATTGAAAAACAACAAACATTACACACTACGTCATGTAAGTCTTTACATAAATAAGTACCGTGCATGCCAGGATGCTATCAGGCTCTCAGGTGGGCCTGTGGGGTGTTTTCCCTACACATGAAACGAGAATGGCTGGGATTCAGAGAAAAATGGGTTTTATTCTCAAGAACTATCACTAAGGTGTACAATACTCACGAAACTGGCAATGGCAGTGAAATGAACCCGTACATGGAATGTACAGGGCGTTGCGCGCCAATAGGAAGGACTACTGGAAGCGCCCAGAGGGTGAGAAACTGGCTGGCAAGTGAGGGACCCACTGTTGTGGCCGCTACCTCGCCGACCCCCTTGCCTACCCCCCGTGACAATTTCTGGACCTGTCATTGGTGGTTTGTCGAAGAAAGTTGGCGTCTCTCACTCAGCGATACCACGGCATCAATCCTAGGTCAGTGCAAGAGCGTGGGAGCTGGCGAAGTACTGCAGGTTACTTCACACAACTCCTCACGCTACTGCCTGACGCTAGGTTAAAATGATGGAAATAAAATATAATAAAACAATTTACAATTACTCGTTACCAGGTACAATTCATTACCCCTACCACGAGAGCTGGTTACTGGTCAGTGATTGTTACAATGGTTGACACTAATCACTCATAATGACCAATTAAAACCAAATTTTCATTTCATGTACATGGAAGGCGACCGACATTGTTTTTTTTTTCTTATAAGATGTCTTAAAGGTAACGGAGGCATCCAAAGCTGGTTACAAAATCTGCGGTAGCTGCAGGAGATGTCGTGTTTGATATTTTACCTTACAATATCATTATCCACTGGTGTTACTTTACTCGTCCATAATTTGGAGTCTCTGTTACTAAGACTGTCTGTTTTTTACACTTCGAGGTCGGTGCAACAGCTGATAGTCGATAGAATGGGCAGAGCCAAGGTGGTGCTGGTGGGCGTAGTGGCTGACACCAGCTGGGCTGCAGCTGAGCCAAAGTGCTGTGGGAATTGTGTCGGAGGAGGCTCAGAGTGATTCATCTAACTGTGCGTAAACTAACAGTGAGTGACAGATACGGTTAGTGAATGAGCCTGTGAGAGGCGTAATTAGCAACTGAACAAACCAAGTATCAATCATTTTCATTACAAATAGTTTTTACTCCTGGCATCCAGTAACTACTTTCCTAGTAAACTGCTTTTACCATACTTCCTTAAAACTTGAGTATACAGTTATACAAAACGCTATTGGGAGAGCCACGCCTGTGAATTAGGGTGTCTCATCAGACGTTACCCACAGTATTCACCGTCTAACCAGGGATGTGGCACAACCTGCCCTGGAGGCTCGCCGGATTTGCAGTGGGTAGATTTATACAAATTCCATACAGTATAGCGAACGACCAATAGAGCTACAGGCACAGACGTGGCACTGATAATGACGACTAGATGGGAAGAATTCCGAATGTGCCATCCAGCAATATTCGCAGTACCAAACGGAGTGGTGAAGGAACACAGTTCGCGACAATCGACAAGGAGCAACAGTTGCCTTGCATTTCTATCCCTGAAGGTCAGGCATGCATTACCCAAGTGCAAAGCACTTGAAACCTTTGTAAATCTTTGCTTTAAGTAGGACGCTGTTGACGCCTGACAAACACCTTTGTAAAGCGAGACGGATCACAGCAACAAGATAGGAGCGGTATTTCGGTATAATGTGGCTGGAAAAGAATGTGGTAGTTTTGGTACTGTCTAAGGCATTAGTCCCGATTAACACCACTAGCCGCTCACCGACAGAAGCAAGAAATGCGGAATAGAGCTGACAACTCGTCAACATGCTAAGTGATAAAAGCGGGAGGGTCAAAACATTAACTGCAGCAGTATGCGGTCATGGGCGCCCACTGCCAATTTCAGCAGAACGGACGCACGTGCACCGTGCCCCGTCGGTAGCGTAAATAACGTCATCAGAATCGATTAAAGCTTACTCTGTCTACCGCAGAAATCAACACGTGCCTAGTCTCGCGTCAATACACAGATTAGACGTTTCGGCGTTTCCTTTTCACTAAACGCGTAGTGACGTGCCCACCTAGCAAGCTTTTTGCAACTGTGTGTGCCTTATTGTGGCATACACGACAGAGGTCGTGGCGACGCTGGTAGTGAATTATTCAGAACGCATGTAAGTGCAGGTAACTCCTATTGGTTCTCATGGTCTAAGAGTTCCTATCTCCCATTCTATTGGGATTGTTGCTGTACCTATACTATTGGAGTAACAGGCATTATGGTGCACACACTGTACTTGTATTCAGTGCGAAAAGTATTTGTTTCACGCAGTGCACTGCGAACAAATCTCCCAGTGAGAGCAAATAATTGTTTACAGCACTTGGAGAAGGATGTACATCCTCGTATTGGGAATGTTTCCTTCAATTGCTTTTTCTAATGAACGAAGCTGCAATAATATGAATTATCCGTGTCTGCTGTTTCGCAATAGCTCAGCGAGTGTCCTCATTAACGGCATTAAATCCTTTTTATATGTTACGTCATGAAATAAAAACACACCTCAAAATATGTAAACAGGCTCAGAGACAGCGAGGTCCACTGTCAGATAAAATACGTAATAAAGCGTAAAGACATACCGGCAGAGATCCAAACTCTTACGCTCAACACGAACATTTCGACATACGTTCTTTTATTAGCTAGAGCAGGGGCTGTTGCGGTAACTTTTCTCTTGTTTTTCCTGTTATTTACTTTCTCTTCTAGGCTGGTATATTCCATGTCGAAGTCCTTAGCAGTGTTTCTCCATACACCACAGTGTGTCACGAATTCCAATATTACTCGTACTTGTTACTAAGACAGCATATATTTAAGAACTTTTGGTTGTCAAATGTCTTAATACTGTTCACATGGCTGAGAAACGTCGGAAGCAGTATCTGGCTCGTTGGCGCAGTAGTTCGATTGCTATCGAATTTTAATACTCGATACCTCTCGTCATCGTTACATATGAAAAGCTGTTGGTATACTCCCATTACGTTTTGTGGCAAATGGATACAGCTGTAAATACTGCAATTTTTAAGTTGGTTACGCACGCTCAGTTACAAAATAAATGGCAGCTCTCGCCCTAATTTGAATGAAACGAAACGGAAGACGATCAGTAATGGACGTCACTTACATATCTTGAGAACTTCAGGGTGTTTGTAATAGTATCTTAATGTGCGTTATCTGCTTAGTTTGAAAGCTCTGCAAGGATTAAGATCACTTGGGCAGGTTTTGACTATACTGACATAGTATGTTGTCTCTCTGTCCCACGTAGCAAGGTTTTCCAGGAAAATGCATATCGTAGCGGGCCCTTGCTAAAATATGAATCTCCTTTCATCACCCATGCTACAGTGACAGATGGGACGGCCACATCTGCTGGCAAGTGTTAACAGAAATTCCTAACGGGACTGGTGTACTCGCGTTTACTCAAAACTACGTCCATTACGGTTCTGCTTCTTCCATCACACTCTTCTGTTCACTCAAATACTGCATCTTTCTTTAGTAATTTTGCTAACGGTTTTGCTGTTACAGCATAATCCTGCACAAAACCCCTGTAATAGTTGGTTGAACTTTGGAAAGATTGTAACTAACATTTCTTGGGGTTGGAAAATTATCTATTTCAATTAATCTAGGATCTGGGTTGACTCCATCTGAACTGATGATGTGCCCCAGCTACTGAAATGAACGTTTTGCTCGATTTGAATTCAAGAGTACACTTTTCAATCTAGTCAACACACTTCTTAACAGTTCAGTATGCTTTTCAATTCATTTTGCAGTAACTACTATCTCATGAAGATACTCAAGAGAGACAGTAGGATTTAAATGTGTTATCAAGTCGGTAAATTCTCACAATAGGCAAGCGAATTTCGTAGACTAAAATCCATATGTAAGAATTCACACAGTCCAGATGGGACAACAAAAGCAGTTTTCTGTCTGTCATGGTGCAATCTGAATCTGATGATATCCAGAACTCGTCTCCAGGCTGATGAATTATTTGGAATTTTCTGACTTCTCCAAGTTCTCGTCGATACATATCAGAGGTTACATATCCAGTGTGATAACCTTGTTTACCACTCTCAAATCAACACACAGACCACACGTTTTTTGCCCATTGACCGACTTCCTTGGGACAATGACAATTCGACAGGCACGCGGGCTTGCAAAGGGTTGAATTATCCTTGCAGCCAAGTGCTGTTGAATCACATCTTCTACAACAGATTGAAACTGACGGGGTAAACGATATGTCTTCTGCGCAGTTGGTCTGGCGTCTTATGTTGTACGACTTCAGTTGCTGGCAAATATTGCCTTCCCTCGAATAACCACACATATTCCTCTAAAACTGGATACAGAAGCCTTTGCTCCAATTTGGCAAATGTGCCAACTTCTCTTTGAACTTTTCTTCTTATCGAGAGTGCCGGTGCAAAAACCTTCCTCACAGGTAACTACTTATGTCTTCTCTCTTGACACTGTTTCTGGTTCGACACTTCTCTTTGCGTAAATTCTTCGCCACTGACTATTATTGTGTTCAGTTGGAGCTTGTGAGTTAGACCTCTACATTCACATGTTTCTCACAAATGAGACGCATGTTCATTGTCCAGACAGTGGTCTGTATCACTGATCCAAACAGTGCTCGTCCTATAATGTATCACAGCCTTATAGCATGCTAGGAAATCATTTCCTAAGACAACACAGAAATACCACCCACGTTCCCTTACTACTTCCGTATCAAAGACATTTTTTCCCTTCAGTGTGCAGGTATGTTACAGTGGCACCTGCAGGAATCATTATCTTGTCTCCAAGTCGTCTTATATTGTAGCGTGGCCGTTTTAGCATGCGCTTGTCATTATTGGCAGCAAAAAGAACACGAATCTGAGCTGCTGTGTCTACAAGAATTTTGGCAGACTTTCCTCTGAGCTTTACCTCAAACTCATTAGTTTACCTCAGTGGTCTCCCCTTTTTAGAGGGTCCATATATTTCACTGGGGACTAAAGTGGGTGGCAGAGGAGTAGTACTCCTGTTTTAACATTCTTTTCGTTGCCTGCTGGCACGCTAGTCTTGGGGGAATTCGGCCACTTAGTTTGCGGACAACGATCCTGTATGGTATTTCTCAACATGAAGCCCAGCAGCGCTCGGCCGGATGGTTCGGCTTCTTACGTCTTTGGCAATTCGTGTCTTTTATGAAATAAGTCCCACTTCGCTGGCGCGTGTGGGGCGTATACGAATCTTCCCCTTCATCGAGTAATAGAGCAAGTCTGACTGCCTCGTCCAGCAAGGTGGAGCCGGCTGCCTTTACCTTACTCCCTATTTGTGAACCGATTCCGCGGAAGAACACATCCGTTACTCTCGCTTATGTTCCTAATTCTGTCTGCAGATGCTTCAAAGTCGTCCTCACTTTTCTAAGCGTGGACAACCCATCACGGTAATTGCTAATTCCACGGAATAGCACTGTGGTAAGCGCTTCGCCATTAACTCAAAAGTGGGTGTTTCCCGCAATGTGTCTACTGATTCAATACAACTTCGCCATCGCCCGTAAACTTCAGCTGGGTGGCATTTGACAAAAAATTGTCTCGCCATGCCCATGTACATCCCACTTCCCTGACGTTTGGGAGATGTTACTTTTTCGCCTGGCTTTCCAGCAAAAGAAGGTACAAAAGTTATGGCTGGAAGCGTAACGTATATGTCTGGTACTAATTTTTCTGTTTCATCTATTGGCGCTCTTGAAGGCCTGGAGTTGTTACCGCACTTATGGCAGCTCCGGCTTCACGTTCGAGAGTTATAGCGTTAAGCCGTTCCTGTAGCTCTATTTTTCAATTGACTGACTGCTTGTCTGCTATTGCAGTAAAGTAATGAGATAAGGCTCTTTCGGTGCCGCAGTTTCAGCATACGAAGCCGATTCGTTTCTCCCCGCTGTTTGGGGAGGACGTAAATCAGGCATGGCTACAAAACTGGGACTGGGACCGAGAAGATGTATCCAATGAAGGTATCATTATTCTAGGTTATGGTAAGAATCCAAATGGTTGAAATGGCTCTAAGCACTACGGGTCTGAGTTCATCAGTCCCCTAGACTTAGAACTAGTTAAATCTAAGTTGAAACACCCGCTAATCCCGCAGGGCAAAACAGCTGACTACGATTGTGCAAAGGGCCAAATAAGGTGGCAGTCAGTTTCACTTCAAAATTGTAATTTATTGTAATTTAATAACATATTTAAACCAAAACGGCACATAGCCGAACCTTTACGAGTTTCAAAATCCAATTCTTTCAGGGCTAAAGGCCTCCAAACAAGAAGCCTTAAAAATCAACAAGATAAATTTCAAGTGACTAGACACGCAGCTAAAATTGCAAATAGATATTATAATCACAACTAGGCTGAAAGCCTCAAGGCGAAAGTCGATAGAACATACATATGCAAGGTGCAATACAAATATCTGAAGGCCACAATTAAATTTCAAAATTTTAAAATATATTACCAGAATCCTTTAAGGCAGAGGGCCGCCATGTTTTCCCTTAAGGTGAAATTTTGAGAGTAAGGCTTTAAGCGGCTGAAGGCCCACAGTTGATCAAAAAATACCTTAATTCTTGAAGTTGTAATTGGATGACATTGCACTAAATGAAAATATAGCACAACAGTAACTTTCAGCAAAATATCCACTTGCCAGAATTCAAACTTACTTATACGGGCTGAAGGACTTTGATTTACATAAAACAGTATAATTAAAAAAAAAACATCAGCTATAATAGATTAAGAACAGACCATTAAACACCCATGAAAGACAGGTGTTGGAACGAAATACACTTGCTCCAAACGACTTGCTAGCAACCAATCAGTACGTAAAGTCAAGGACGAACTGTTGTGGGCGTGATTATCCACAATGAAATAAGTATTAAGCTGTCAAAACTAAACACCGTATTCGACTGCGACAACAGGTGAAGAAAGGACACTGCCTGCAGTTACGTTAGTAGCCAGGGCAGGTAACCGGAACACCAACAGCCACAAGGCAGACAATTCCGCTGGCGCACTTGAATTGTAGAGAACCAATATAGTTAATTCCACCACACGGCGGCTCGGTATCACCACTACAAACACTGTGTGTTGTTCACAGGAGAAGGTCCCCAACAGAGAACCACCGAAACAAACGACACAACATGAACGGACGTGGCTTGGGTACGTAAGACCCCACTCAACTTTGACGTTCTGGGTCGGTGAGCCACGAAGCTCGTAGCGATCTGACAGCTCCACACACGCTCTGACACTGCCCACGGACCGCCAGCGCACCCAGCCGACTGTGCTGCACAGAGATATCCTCCCTGGTCCACACCAACCGACCGACTGCCTGCAGAATGCCGGCAACAGCTAGAATAGTAGTCAGTGGAAATAACGCCAACTACACACACAACCTGACAAACCCTTGCACAAAAATCTGAACAATTCCCAACAGTAATTGGCACGCATGAAGCCAAATGTCTTCCACACACACACACACACACACACACACAAACACACACACAATCGGCGAGCTAAAACGCATCGTCCAGTTGGACGACCGACCGACGATCCACCAAGACTGCGGCCCGGCTCAAGTGATGCGTGGAGAAAATGGTTGGGCGAGTTATGTCGCCGCAGACTTCGCTGCTCCAACCCAACTGCACTAGTGCCGCATTGCAACTCCCCGACTGGCAGGTCCGGACTGCGCTCAAGACGCGTTCCTACTGACTGGCAGTCCGAACTCGCGACCCGAACTCGCTTGCAACAGACGAATACCGGTAAGTAATACCAGTCGATCAAAGATACTAGAGGTTAAATACCGATACGCGCTGCTAGCGCCGCTCACGATCAGGTAAAGCAGCAACTCAGTGACACCAGTAATTTATTTTAACGTAATGAGGTGGAAGTACGTTAAAAACAAGATGTAAAATAGATGATGGGGGGAAGATGAGCCACACAGCTCATAACTAACCTAAGGACATCATACAAATCCATACCCCAGGAAGGATTCGAACCTGCGACCGTAGCAGCAGCGCGGTTCCGGACTGAAGCGCCTAGAACCGCTCGGCAACAGCGGCCGGCTGCTAAGATCCCTCGGCGGAAGTTCGCCGGAGTTGTTAACAAGCAGACTTCATTGCAGCGACACTCGCATCACACGGAGCTGGCTTCGGCGACGGCGGGCGTGCGATAGGCGGCTGACCCGTCACAGCAGCCAGCGGCAGCGCGGGGTGCTGCGCGGTACGCGACTACTGCTGTATTGGCGGCGTGGGACGAGGTGTAGCGGCGCGTGGCCGTATAGCACGCTCTCACTTGCCGTCACGGCCTGACACGTTGTCGGGGTCGGCCCCAGACGCGTCCAGCGGAAACAACTAAGCGACCCGCGGAACATAACCGCTAGGCATTTCTGTGGTTGCCAGCGCATAGGAACGGCAGGAGAATACCGATTCGGATCGAACTGTGATAAATATCCACTCGCTGTCACCACTTTGTACATTTCAGGTTGATACCAGGGGCTCCGGGGGCCAACCAGTGTGGTTTTCCTAGACGTGAAGTGCGAAGGGCTGTGATTCAGAGAACAATGGTTTTCATTCTCAAAAACTACTACTAAAGGGTGCAATATTCACGGAAACGGACTACTGCCACAAACGAATAGCACTTCGCCCCCAATAGGAAGGACGGGACTGCATTAGCAGCTGGCAGGCAAAAGAGCGACCCGCTGTCGCGAGAGCCGCTACCTTGTCGACCCTTTTGCGTACCTCACGTGACGGCAAACGGTCTCCCATCGGTGGGTTCTACATCTACATTTATAGTCCGCAAGCCACCCAACGGTGTGTGGCGGAGGGCACTTTACGTACCACTGCCATTACCTCCCTTTCCTGTTCCAGTCGCGTATGGTTCGCGGGAAGAACGACTGTCTGAAAGCCTCCGTGCGCGCTCGAATCTCTCTAATTTTACATTCGTGATCTCCTCGGGAGGTATAAGTAGGGGGAAGCAATATATTCGATACCTCATCCAGAAACGCACCCTCTCGAAACCTGGCGAGCAAGCTACACCGCGATGCAGAGCGCCTCTCTTGCAGAGTCTGCCACTTGAGTTTATTAAACATCTCCGTAACGCTATCACGGTTACCAAATAACCCTGTGACGAAACGCGCCGCTCTTCTTTGGATCTTCTCTATCTCCTCCGTCAGACCGATCTGGTATGGATCCCACACTGATGAGCAATACTCAAGTATAGGTCGAACGAGTGTTTTGTAAGCCACCTCCTTTGTTGATGGACTACATTTTCTAAGCACTCTCCCAATGAATCTCAAACTGGTACCCGCCTTACCAACTTATTAATTTTATATGATCATTCCACTTTAAATCGTTCCGCACGCATACTCCCAGATATTTTACAGAAGTAACTGCTACCAGTGTTTGTTCCGCTATCCTCATACAATAAAGGATCCTTCTTTCTATGTATTCGCAATACATTACATTTGTCTATGTTAAGGGTCAGTTGCCACTCCCTACACCAAGTGCCTATCCGCTGCAGATCTTCCTGCATTTCGCTGCAATTTTCTAATGCTGCAACTTCTCTGTATACTACATCATCATCCGCGAAAAGCCGCATGGAACTTCCGACACTATCTACTAGGTCATTTATATATATTGTGAAAAGCAATGGTCCCATAACACTCCCCTGCGGCACGCCAGAGGTTACTTTAACGTCCCTAGACGTCTCTCCATTGATAACAACATGCTGTGTTCTGTTTGCTAAAAACTCTTCAATCCAGCCACACAGCTGGTCTGATATTCCACAGGCTCTTACTTTGTTTATCAGGCGACAGTGCGGAACTGCATCGAACGCCTTCCGGAAGTTAAGGAAAATAGCATCTACCTGGGAGCCTGTATCTAATATTTTCTGGGTCTCATGAACAAATAAAGCGAGTTGGGTCTCACACGATCGCTGTTTCCGGAATCCATGTTGGTTCCTACATAGTAGATTCTGGGTTTCCAAAAACGACATGATACTCGAGCAAAAAACATGTTCTAAAATTCTACAACAGATCGACGTCAGAGATATAGGTCTATAGTTTTGCGCATCTGCTCGACGACCCTTCTTGAAGACTGGAACTGTCTGTGCGCTTTTCCAATCATTTGGAACCTTCCGTTCCTCTAGAGACTTGCGGTACACGGCTGTTAGAAGGGGGGCAAGTTCTTTCGCGTACTCTGTGTAGAATCGAATTGGTATCCCATCAGGTCCAGTGGACTTTCCTCTATTGAGTGATTCCAGTTGCTTTTCTATTCCTTGGACACTTATTTCGATATCAGCCATTTTTTCGTTTGTGCGAGGATTTAGAAAAGGAACTGCAGTGCGGTCTTCCTCTGTGAAACAGCTTTGGAAAAGGTGTTTAGTATTTCAGCTTTACGCGTGTCATCCTCTGTTTCAATGCCATCATCATCCCGGAGTGTCTGGATATGCTGTTTCGAGCCACTTACTGATTTAACGTAAGACCAGAACTTCCTAGGATTTTCTGTCAAGTCGGTACATAGAATTTTACTTTCGAATTCACTGAACGCTTCACGCATAGCCCTCCTTACGCTAACTTTGACATCGTTTAGCTTCTGTTTGTCTGAGAGGTATAGGCTGCGTTTAAACTTAGAAAAGCTCTCTTTGCTTTCGCAGTAGTTTCGTAACTTTGTTGTTGAACCACGGTGGGTTTCTCCCGTCCCTCACAGTTTTACTCGGAACGTACCTGTCTAAAACGTATTTTACGATTGCCTTGAACTTTCTCCATAAACACTCAACGTTGTCAGTGTCGGAACAGAAATTTTCGTTTTGATCTGTTAGGTAGTCTGAAATCTGCCTTCTATTACTCTTGCTAAACAGATAAACCTTCCTCCCTTTTTTTATATTCCTATTAACTTCCATATTCAGGGATGCTGCAATGGCCTTATGATCACTGATTCCCTGTTCTGTACATACAGAGTTGAAAAGTTCGGGTCTGTTTGTTATCAGTAGGTCCAAGATGTTATCTCCACGAGTCGGTTCTCTGTTTAATTGCTCGAGGTAATTTTCGGATAGTGCACTCAGTATAATGTCACTCGATGCTCTGTCCCTACCACCCGTCCTAAACATCTGAGTGTCCCAGTCTATATCTGGTAAATTGAAATCTCCACCTAAGACTATAACATGCTGAGAAAATTTATGTGAAATGTATTCCAAATTTTCTCTCAGTTGTTCTGCCACTAATGCTGCTGAGTCGGGATGTCGGTAAAAGGAGCCAATTATTAACCTAGCTCGGATGTTGAGTGTAACCTCCACCAATAATAATTCACAGGAACCATCCACTTCTACTTCACTACAGGATAAACTACTACTAACAGCGACAAACACGCCACCACCGGTTGCATGCAATCTACCCTTTCTAAACACCATCTGTACCTTTGTAAAAATTTCGGCAGAATTTATCTCTGGCTTCAGCCAGCTTTCTGTACCTATAACAATTTCAGCTTCGGTGCTTTCTATCAGCGCTTGAAGTTCTGGTACTTTACCAACGCAGCTTCGACAGTTGACAATTACAATACCGATTGCTGCTTGGTCCCCACATGTCCTGACTTTGCCCTGCACCCGTTGAGGCTGTTGCCCTTTCTGTACTTGCCCAAGGCCATCTAACCTAAAAAACCGCCCAGCCCACGCCACACAACCCCTGCTACCCGTGTAGCAGCTTGTTGCGTGTAGTGGACTCCTGACCTATCCAGCGGAACCCGAAAACCCACCACCCTATGGCGCAAGTCGAGGAATCTGCAGCCCACACGGTCGCAGAAACGTCTCAGCCTCTGATTCAGACCCTCCACTCGGCTCTGTACCAAAGGTCCGCAGTCAGTCCTGTCGACGATGGTGCAGATGGTGAGCTCTGCTTTCATCCCGCTAGTGAGACTGGCAGTCTTCACCAAATCAGATAGCCGCCGGAAGCCAGAGAGGATTTCCTCCGATTCATAGCGACACACATCATTGGTGCCGACATGAGCGACCACCTGCAGATGGGTGCACCCTGTACCCTTCATGGCATCCAGAAGGACCCTTTCCACATCTGGAATGACTCCCCCCGGTATGCACACGGAGTGCACATTGGTTTTCTTCCCCTCTCTTGCTGCCATTTCCCTAAGGGGCCCCATTACGCGCCTGACGTTGGAGCTCCCAACTACCAGTAAGCCCACCCTCTGCGACCGCCCAGATCTTACAGACTAAGGGGCAACCTCTGGAACAGGACAAGCAGCCATGTCAGGCCGAAGATCAGTATCAGCCTGAGACAGAGCCTGAAACCGGTTCGTCAGACAAAGTGGAGAGGCTTTCCGTTCAGCCCTCCGAAATGTCTTTCGCCCCCTGCCACACCTTGAGACGACCTCCCACTCTACCACAGGTGAGGGATCAGCCTCAATGCGGGCAGTATCCCGGGGAACCACAGTCGTAGTCTGATCAGGGGATGCGTGGGACGAGCTGGCCGTCCCCGACAAACCCCTATCCGGACCCCCACAGTGGTGCCCATTGGCAACAGCCTCAAGCTGTGTGACCGAAGCCAACACTGCCTGAAGCTGGGAGCGAAGGGATGCCAACTCAGCCTGCATCCAAACACAGCAGTTGCAATCCCTATCCATGCTAAAAACTGTTTTGCAAACAACGTCTGAACTAATCTACAGAGAGCGCAAACAACTCAACAAAATTTAAACGGTTATTAAAATACAAGATTGCCTAGTAAATGCAGTAATGCTGCTACTTGCGCACTGCTGACACTGGTCGGCGGCGGTACTAAAACGCGATGCTACACTCTCAAATACTATAATACGCCCGAAATTTATGAATTAAACAATTCAAGTACCAAAAACACGAAAAGAATTTAAGAATTAAACTATGTAACAAATGAGTGAGCTAGGAGTATACGACTTGCTGCTGCAGCTGCTTATCCAACGGTGGCAGGGAGCACACTGACTGTGACCAACCGACACTGGCCGTTCAAAACAAAAACAGAAGACAAACGACTACGCGAATTTACACTACTCAGATATGTGGCAGAAAGTTGGCACCTCTCACTCAGCAATACCGTGGTGGCGTCCCTACCTCAGAGTAATAGCGTGGTAGCCGGCCACGAGTACTGCAGAGTTGTTCACACAACTGCTCACGATACTGCCTTAGGGTAAGTTAAAATGATGGAAGTGAAGTACAATAAAAATATTACTATCATTAGGCGTCGCACCATGTACAGTATCCACAACCAAAAGTATTCAATTTCCCGAAACAGAAAGAACACGATACTTAACCTAGAAGGCTAACTCAAAATGTTTCAATACTGTAACAGGCTTTTGTTGAAAATCCGTTCTCCCTATACCATATTGCTTCATACGGATGCACTTCAATTATAACTAAGTTTTTTTGTTACATGCTTATCACCAGACTGCATATGTACCGGAAACTTTTTAGCGTTCACTCCTTTGAATGTTGTAAACGTAAATATGCTTTAGTTCAATGTGTGCTGGATGTCCCAGGAGAAAAGTTAGATATTCATCGATATGACATGCCTCAAGAACTATGAGCTCTTTTTCGTCTTCAGTACTGCGGAACAAATCTCTTCTACTGCAATTCCTTTGCTTCCCATATTTTGAGAGCTTATTGTATGGGCCAAAACAAGAAAACAGTTACTGGTAAACATTTTCTAGTGGGCTCTAAATGCTGATCTAAGGGCTATCAGTACTTTTTCAATCTCTTGCGCTGAAGAAATGCTGATTGTCCGTAAGGAGTGCCCATGCTCGCTATACAGTTTTGCTTCGAATGTTCGTCCCCACCATGCTTTTGAATACTGACCTTTCCTGCTGGGACAGGCAACTGCATAGCAAAAAAATAATTGAAAGAACTTGGCACACATCCTGCGTGAACTTCAACTAGCTCTAACAGAACTTCAATGTAAATACATTTAAGAACAATGTTCATCATTTGAGTTACGTACTACTTCACATTAATTCCATTGTGAGTCGTCCAGATTGTAACAATGTCGATGCAGGCTTGCTCCTTCGCTGCTCGCGCAAATTCCTCTTGTCTTCTCCTAACCTCCCGATGCAGGATTATCGGCGCGGATGAAAAGAACAGACAGGTGGGGTCGATGTGAATATGAGAGTGAAAATTTACCTTCCCAATAAATTTTTTTATGACGCCTTTTAATGTACACTTGAAATATTCATTTTTAAACAATTCAGGTATGCTGGATGTCGTCATATGTCCGCTCGCTACCAGTTATAGAAACAGGTGAAGATACAGAAATTAATCAAATGAAGAGCGCGTCTATTCTTTCTTATATCAAAACATCTCTGCCAGAAAGTAACTAATTAATTTACCTTTTCCTTAGCGTATATATAGCTTACTTGTACAAAATGAAAAGAATGTAGAAAGAAGAAGTTATTCGAATGACGAGGGGATATTGAAGCGCTCACGTTTAACATTACTAACATAGCTAAATACAGTAAATAAGGTAATTATTGAACAAACTGTTACAGACAGAGAGTACTTACATGTTGTCAGTACAAGCACAGAGACTAAGTAGGCACGAAGAAAATCCAAGTCACATTTCACGCGTTTTTAGCGACATGATCCCCGTTTTAGACTGTTGTGATTTCGTTAAATACAAACGTCCTGAAGGGTCATTAAAGAGTTCGCTGGATTCGTATCAAATAGGGCTCTGATGAAATATTTCACCTAAAACATTCAGAAACAAACTGTCTTTTCGTTAATGATCATCCATTCCACAAAAAACGAAAGGTAACCCTTTGATGTGTTACACCGAACAAGTCGTCTGGCCGTAAATTTAACTAATTACCTAGGAATTACATTATGAACAACCAAAATTGGAAACGACACAGAGAGAACTTTGTGGGGAAGGCGAACCGAAAACTGCCTTTTACTGTCAGAACACTTTTAAGATGCAACAGATGTACTAAAACTACCTACACTACACTTGTCCATCCTCCTTTTGAATACTAACACGCGGTGTTTGATCTTTACCATATAGGACTGTGAGTAAATCGAGAAAATCCAAAGGGCAGCACATTTTTTACTATCGAAAAATATGGGGAGTGACATGGACATGGTACAGGGTTTGTGTGTACATTAAAAAAGGAGAGGGGTTTCTGGCTGCGGCGGGAGCTTCGCACCTAATTTCAACACCAGCTATTTCTTCCTACTGACAATATTTCACGCGTTGCTCCAGAGTGGAGTAAGAGAATTATTGTGAAGGTGGTTCGATGAACCCTCTGCCAGTAACATAAATGTGAGTTGCAGTGTAGCCATGTAGATGTCGACAAGGAGTGGGCTATCATTTATTAGCGCAATACCAACTAAGGGAAGGCAAAATCCATTCCCATTGATGTATGTGCAGCTTTGCAAGAGCAAACAGATCTGTCGAAAAACTGTCAAATCTTGTATCCCGATCATTTTTACAAATGTACACACATCATATCCCGGATCTCAGTACAGTAACTAAAAATATATGCACATTTATGGGAAGACATGTTTATTATCGTTAGTTTACACGTACTTCCCTTTAGAAATACGTACATTTTTTTTTTTTTTTCACATTGCATCAGAGAACTCTGTCGATTTGACTTTGTGAAGTTCTTGAAAGAATATCTGACTTGAATGGACTTCCAGCAATGTCGAATTTTATGAAGGTAATCGAACTCCTCTCAATTTTGTCATTTTCGCGTTAGGTGAAATTCGAAAGATCTTGGAAAACTCAAAAGATGAGGGTTTCTGTTGACGGAACGACTGACTGTTTTAGTTTATATTGGTATTTTGCTAGCCAAAAATTTAATTGAGGACAGGTCGGATCACCTTCATATATTGTGTTGCAAATCTGCAAGGCAATTTCTAATTTAAAGAAGGAACGTAATTGCAAACGAAAACATTCATGTAGTGTAAACATGTTGTTTTGGTCAGGTGCCATGGCTACATTCGGCAGACGTCTGTAGACTTTCTGGCTACTGACTTATCCGAAACTATTTGGAAATGTTCTTACAGGTTTAGTTTAATTTCTCACTTTGGAGGGTAGGATATTCACCAAAAGCTGGTTAGTGTTCTTTCACGTTACTTCCTAACTTCAGAGCTGTCTGTGACATTTCTGCTATTGCAGGTGATTGCCACGAAGCGCGTGTAAACTGCATTGCACGAAGTGAAACTTGATCTCTGCACACCATCCCTCAATTTTCACAGTCGAGTTTTAAAATGTCGCAGTATTCAGTCCTTTAGGAATACTGTGACCAATACTTTCAAATAAGCAAAGCGTCCTATTTTTAAGCCTCGTATTTATGATGAGCGCCGAGAAAGCATTTGTAAAACTTTTAACGTAAAGCAAGTTTTGACAGCGTTGTTTAACTCTTACGCTGACTTTATTCCTATCGAACGTATTTTGGGAATCCCTGTCCCTGTTGCCGCATTGCGAGAGACACTACCCGAGCTATCTTTGTCACCAACACCTATTCCAACCAGGTGGCGTGCCTCTTATCTCTTGTATTACTGGGATAATGTTAAAGTCAAGAACTGACCGTAAATACCCATACATTTATTGAATGTGGGAGTCCCAGGTCTACCACATATGGACTAATAATTACTGAAGGTGGAAGAATGTTTGTGGTTATCGTAGATGAAGTGGATGCTGCAGCAAAATGTAAAAAGAACAAAGTTATCGTTTCAAATCCTGACTCTCTCTGGAACCCACAAAGAGAACTCTCTGGCGAAAATGTAAAAGATTTTAAATTTTAACAGTTTTTGTTTGGAAATTCTTGGATTAAGTATGCGCATGTCTGTGTGTGACTTAACGTAATACTGAACTTCAGAGACGATTTTTATGTTTTAAATACCGTCAATTATTTCATGAAATACTGAAAATCGAATTTGTTCCCCCTGGAACCAGACGGGAAGCCTACACTTGTGTCGTTCACCATGAACCATGAGCCATGCTAGCCATTTAGAAATGCAGATCTTATTTTACCCAACTATCTTTGGATAGTTCATCTAAAGCATCTATTGTAGCTGGCGCATCTGCTGATCTTCACCCCAAAATCTAACGTATCTCCTTTTCAGCAAGTACTGGTATTTCTCTTCTGTATCGATTCCGTTGTAAAGTGGCTTTTATGTACACACTATCGAAAAAAGAGTGCACCTCATTTGGACAAAATTGAAGTTATTGAAATTGGTGTAGTTCCTCACATAAATCACTGTCCCAAAAAAAATTTCCATCTCTAACGGCTTTCTCTAAGTTATCATCCGAACCGTCAATACTAGGAGCGGTCCCAAACTGACTTCCCTAGTGTTTGTCTCTGCATCCTACATTTCCCAAAAATATTGTAACAGTACTTTCTTCTTTCCTGTTTGCACTTGTTGGCTTGGACTGCAACAATTTATCCTAGCTTCTTCTGATTTATTGGTGCAAATTTAAAATTATCCTCGCTTATTATCAAGGCCATCCTTGCATTTTTTGGTAGTTTTTAACCTCAAATTAAATTAAATTAATTTGAAATCCTCATTTTCAAATTTGTTTGAACTCTACATTGACCGTAACATCAGAAATTTTCTATAATGCTCAAGATTCCAGTAACCACATGACCGTGAATTAAATATTCCTTCCATTACCAGACAAACCATTCATTATTATGGTATTATCTTTGAAGTAGTGGCCAACAGATTTAACAACACCTATGCCCTAGAAAGTGGTTGAGCCTCTTAATATATGGATAACGGATAAAATCAAGTTCAAGTGTAATGAGCTCCAAGTATGTTGATAGTTATTAAGGCTGAGATAATATTTGCATGTCATCTTCGTACAATCACTGACACTGAAAATTTTTGCCCGTCCTGATAACGCTGCACTATGTGTGTAGCTATGGTTGGGTGTTGGGGTGCTCCATTCGTGCATTTCGTTGTACTGGGGCTCTGCAATTCACACACTATCTGTACCAGTATAGGAAAGAATAGTGCACGAATGTGGGTTCCCAGCAGCAAAGTCTAGTAGGTAACAACACGGTGCATGACGTGCACAAATGGAAATAGCTGAACTGGTCCTGCTTGTGCAAGAAAGAAAAATCTGGTTTATGTCAACTGTTAAACAGCTGTTTACAGTTCAGAAGGCCACGGCTTTTACCAGGAAGCTCCTTCACAAGGGTTCCAGTGAAACTCCCCTTCTGCATGCAAACACGACCGTCAGCGACAGCGTACTGCAAGGTGGCCGGCTCACCCTGCGAGTACACTGCGCCGTAGACAATCTTGCTTCAGGGGCAGCTGGGGCTTTCACCGAAGATTCCTGGTGAGTGGCAACAGAAGAATGAGCAGCAAAGAAGTTCGAAGACGGACCATGGTGCCACATGATTCAAGAAATGATGAGAAGGTAACAGGTGGTCAACTGAACACAGAGCTTAAGAGTAGTAACTGCAGTACACTGTACTATCATGTATTGATATTTCTTATTACGCACACACATACTGCGCTAATCTCTTCTGAAAGAGATAAGGCGACAAAGGTTTAACAGATGTGAGACGTATTGGACTAGTAAAGTAGATATGAATAAGAATAATACTGACTGACAGAGTAGCTTGCTGACGAGAGGAAGGAGCAGAGAAAGTAAGATGTAAAACTGCATATATATTATGTATTTTCATTAGGAATTTTGTAACAGTTGACACGTAGGTACCGTAACACAGGAAGAGTTGGGTATAGCAATTAGGCACAGTACAACTAGTGTAACATGAATGTGGGACAAATTGATGATTTCATGCAGTCCGAACATTAGGCTGGTACATGGGGTCAGGTAGCACATTCTGTGTCACTAACGACCACAAATTTGGACTCAAACGTGAATACTAATTTGAGGAATGTATTGTGACTTATCGCCGGGATCCTGAGTAGAAGGCATTCACCACTGCCAAGTAACTGCTAGGCCAAATTATTGCCTGCAGGAATGGTACTGTGCTAGAGTGAAAAACTTGTAGAAATAGGGAATCTCTGGAAAGGAGTATTCAGAATCCCCTACGCAAGTTAAAGATGAAGAATAACATATGAGAATTGGTCATAACAAAAAAAGTTATGTGAAGGAATGTCGCTAACAGCCTTGACTCTCCATGATCGGGTCATGAGCCGTAATTATGAGGTCCTGGAGGATCTCGATCGCCAGCTCCAAGTCCTCAATTGAAGAGCCAAATAGGACACTACAACGAAGGCTGAAGAATCAGGTCTCTGACTGGGAACTATATCCCTCGACCAAAATCTCTCTTCAGACTCAAAAGAGAAAATCTATTGACGCCACAAGTGGCCGCTATTTTTGTGGATTGTTCTTCTGATTTGCACCCAGCCTAGCTTGGCGTGGCTCAAAAGCAACTGCGATGGCTGGTGTAGTCTTATTCCCTGGTACAGCTTCCACCTGTCGAAAAGAGGCTACATTACTGTCACCTAACTGTCACTGAACATCAAGAGCTTGTGTTAACTGTATAATACGATGAGGTTGCTAGTAAGCGACGACTTTCTTGTAGTTATTTTGTATATTGGCAGCTTTCTTAATACAAGCTCGTCTCCCAACTGGTAAGGTAGCAATCTGAGCCTTCATTAACTCTTTCTATATATCTTTACCTCTATTAACTATTTCTCTGCATACGGTCAGTTTTTTTCATTTTCTGGTGTATCTTTTTCTGTATGGTTTCTCTCTTCTCACTACACCTCAGACTTCTCCCAGCTCGAAATCTACAGCCACCATTTGCAGTACAAATTGGGAACTCGTCCCTCTGCACGGCGTATTGCCTGCTGACTCACACTTCAGTGCCACTGGCAGAGATACATTTGTCCACAGCCGACAGACACGCCCTCACCGGCAACATGGTGACGCGGCAGCGGAAGCTTGCATTCAACAGCAGAGGGAACCACAGTGGGGAATCTCCACCGCGTTGCCCACTAACGACTGCAAACCAGCGTCAGTAAAGCTGTCATTCTAACATAATCGGTCCTTCTTCCGCTATACTACACATACTTCCTCAGCAGAGACTCCTAGCCCGCACAAAGCTATCTCAGCTATCGTGTCACAGATCGAGCGAGGTGGCGCGGTGGCTAGCACAGTGGACTCGCACTCGGGAGGACGACGGTTCAATCCCGCGTCCGGCCATCCTGATTTAGGTTTCCCGTCGTTCCCCTAAATCGCTCCAGCCAAATGTCGGGATGGTTCCTTTGAAAGGGAACCACCGGCTTCCTTCCCCATCCTTCCCTCATTCCACGAGACCGGTGAACTCGCTGGTCTCCTCCCTTAAACAACCTAACGCCCCCATCCTGTCATAATTGGTGTGTGTGAAGCTTCTCTGACGCAAAAATGCTGTAAAATAAATGGGGGTTTGACATGAGTTAAACCCATACAAAACTAGCTGCCTTACTTGTAGCTGATCACAGAGCTACTCACAATTCACGTGAACCAAATCATTTGCACACTGTATTCCACACTTAAAATGTAGTATCGTATTAGCTTGGAGCATTTCAATGTATTGTCTCGAGGATAAAGGGGTGCAAACTAAGTTCACAAGAATTCTAGATCTCATCCACTCTTAATATTCTGTTAAGTAAATGGATACATAATCACACGCTTTACTTACATGTAACATTCAACAAACCATGTCTCTATATTATCATCCCCACACAATACACACAACAATTACGACTTACCAGCATTCACGCCAGAGATATTACTTGACGGGTGGAGAGACACTGGAGACAACACGGAGGCTTATCGCCAATCGTTCTTCCCGCAAACCATTTGCGTATGGATCAGGAAGGTACCCTCCGCAACAAGCCGCAATGTGGCTTACCTAGTGTAGACAGATGTTCAGCTGTATAAGAGCAGTGAGATATGCTACTACTAAGCTCTTACAGCTGAACGGAAATAGGATTTTAATTGCACGTGTTTGAAGTTGCAGCTAAGAGAGACCTAACATTGCCCACGTTAAATACGATAGTGAAGTATCTTGTGTAAAGAAATACAATGTTTAAGTTAACCACATAACGTGCAACAATATAAATGCAGTGCAACGATGCTAGCCAGCAACCTTATCACCGTAATCAAGAAGGAAGTCTCTTCCCTGTGACCATCGCATTCCTACATGAAGCGCCTGTACTGAACTGATCAGCAGGTCTTCACAGCGGTAAGCTGAAGCAGGCTGTGTCCAGCCCGAAGCGACCCCTTGTCTGCCGACCCGACGGCTGCCATCAAGATTTCTTATTGGCTGTCTCGCGTCATACCTCAGGCGACTTGTCGAGACCTAACACACCGTATTCAGCCAGCGACATACTGCTCCAGGCGACAGCTGGGGGGCTACCGGCTGTCCGAGACAGCCAAGTACCTACTGACGCATGCACGAATTCGTGGGCAAGAAATTTGCGTAACATACGAGAAGCAATACAACCTGCCTGCTGCACGTGGATTTTCCTACCTAGAGTGGCAGCATTTTTATTTAACGTCACAGGATCATAATATATAATACTTCGTAGTTATACTTGCTAAGCTGCAGTGCCCTTCTAGTGAATCGACTAGTGCGGCCCGTCAGATTTAAGAAGCATGACTGCAAAACTATCAGAAATTACTGTTAAACATGTTCGCTCTAAGGGCATCAAAAGCACACCGGATATTACAGTTAATGAACATTTCCCTGCAGTATACTAATTTCTGCTTTTTAATTTGAGGAGATGCGCAACAAATTATTTATGCTGTTTTTATCGCTGACTCAAAACACACTATAGCATAATTGATAGCGATGCGTGACACTATCCTTGGTAGTACAGAAGAAATAAAGAATGAACCGAAGAATGAAAAAACAGTGAAAGGAACAATTTCGGTTCTGTAAGACGAGAACATACGGCGACGGTGAACGGCTTACGGCAGCACGACGTCACGATCTCACGGGGACAACTGAACTCCCTCCCCCAGTCCGCCGTTTCTCGCCACAGCGCGGCCGACGCGCTCTCTGCCGTTGTCACTCGGCGGCTCCTTTCCCAACTGCCGTCCCTCAGGCAAAACACGCGATACACTAATCGGCAGCCAAGTCCCAGTCGATTATTCGAAGAATCGTGCCAAACGACAACGCAAATCTGACCGGCATTGAATACTCACATATAAAATACAATACAAAAACTCGCAAGACAATAGCTTTACCCTGAGCGCAGAAGGACAAGCGCACTAACTGCTGTTCTCTCGAGTACCTGACCTCGTCTGAAACATCCCAGTTTCCCAACTGCCTATGCTCTCTTTGGTAGCATGTTTCTAATTTTACAATCACGCTGCTTCCAGCCTCTGCACCATTCTTCCCATCCCATTACCGCCTCCGTAGAGCACACTCCGATTTCTCCATGATCGTTACTAGGATTGATCCTTCTCTTAAACTCATCTTCGATCCCGTTTCCGTCATCTTTAGTTCTCCCTTCGGATACTACGGTTGGCAGAACATCCAGTTTCCTGGCTGCTGCCGCTTATTACTCCTATCCTGCTGCCCACTACATTGCCTGTTACTTCCCGCCGCCTCCCTGCTAGGCTAATTTCCACGATTGAGGGAATTAGCCTGAAAATCATTAATATCACACTGGACTCACTCCCGGTCGGCTCTCTGCCAGCTCCTATCTTGTCTTCAATTCCCGTAATTACTTGCATTACCGGCACCTCTGTTCTGTTAGCAAGTTGCACCATCCATCCGTTCCACGTACTGAAGAAAGCTCTCTCCGTAGTTACCGTGCGACAATAGACCAAACGCCACAGGAATAGTTTATTTTGTGGCTTGTTATGAAACCGTAGTGCTTCCCTGACTGCTCAATGTGACCTCAACAAATGCCCTGGGCCGGTGCAGCGGCGACCGCGTGGGCTGCGCTTCCACGTGTTTGTCGGCGCGGCGCGCAGCTGCGGGTCTCACCCTGTAGTCCTCGCCTGCCGGTCTGGCTGGTCAGCAGACCAGGTCCCGGAACCGAGCCCGCCACTGCGACGGTGCGGGAAAATAATATTGCAAATGTCGTTGGGCAATATACAGAAATACTGTGGCTCTCACACCACACGCCTCTAATACTACATATGGGTGAAACACTGCAGGACACAGAACCACGCAGGCTAGTGAACGGCAAGCACGCGAATTGGACGTTGTTGAAGGAAACGCTTGATAGTCGTATTCCGGACACCTACGATATTATAAACACGCAACAGATTGGTGGTGAGGCAGTGGAGGCTCTTACTACTGCCGTCCAAGAAACAGTGACTGACGCCATTCCACGTACAATACCAAAACACTCTACGGCCCTGTCCCAGCAAATCCTGGGCCTCATCTCAACGAGGAACCGCCTCAGGAGATACTGGCAGCGTACCAGGCGCCGTTCTATAAACTACATGTCTGACTCCAGGCTATAATGCGGGACAAAACACAAACATTTCGAAACAATGGAGAAACTCTCAGAGCTAGGTACCACACGTCCCGGCGTATGGAAGCTAGCCACACACTTCACCAGGGAGGAACATTACATACCCACTCTACAAGGACCACACGGTCCAGCTTACTCCGCGACGGAGAAGGCAGAGCTTATGGCCACAACACGAGCAGCGTCTTTGATGCCGAATCTGGCTTCTTCCGATCCAATATTCACAGTTGAAACGGACCAGGAGGTTACACGACTCTTAGCCCTGCCCACGCGTGACGAAATTACACGCACTAGCACAAATGAAATTACACTGGTTATCAACCATACCAACGCTAGGAAAGCGTGTGTTCTGATGGCATTCAAAACCGTGGCCTCCAGGAGTTCACGGATAGAGCCGTAGAATACCTTGCACACAACGAATGCCATCCTGAAACACCAACTCTTCCCTGACTTTTCGAAGGCGGCCAAGGTCCTGATGTTGAAGAAGCCAAGGAAGGACCACTCCCTCCCACAAAATTACCGACTCATCAGTCTGCTGTGCTCGCTCAGCAAGATTGTTGAGAATGTAGCATTAAAACATCATCAGGCACTGCATCGCCAATGACACCCTATGACCGGAGCAATTCGGTTTTAGGAATCACCACTCAACACAACTCCTCCGCGTATTCTAACGTATACCACACTGCTACAACGCGAACAAAGCCACAGGGGCCGTATTCCTGGACATCGAAAAAGCTTTCAACCGTTTTTGGCAGAAAGGTGATATGCGCAAACTAAGCAAAGCTGGTTTCCCGGACGGACCCATACCATTCGTATCTCACGAACAGGTGTTTCAACACAGACGCGCAGGGCAAACAAACGACAACACTATATCCAAGCTGGAGTACCCCAGGGAAGCATCCTAGGGCCCATCTTGTTCAACCTGTACATTAACGACTTCCCAGCAACGTTACCCATCTACGCGGGTGACACAGCGATCCTTGCGCAAGATTAGAAACAGTCGAACATTAATGCACGAATACAGACGGCGCTCAGAATGCCGAGCCGTGGTTGGAACTAGGGCGTATTAGAGTAAACGTCGACAATCGTGAAGCAGTTCCTTTCACACGCAGACCGAAACTACAGTGCAAACAACACTGTAGACATAACACTACATACTCTCCTAATACGTTTCCGAGAGAAAGATACCTCTGTCTGGCTGGACTGGAAACTTACATGGGTGGACCACATCGAATTCGTTGGCAACGGAGCGCACTCGAGGCTCAAACAAATGTACTCAATGCTCAACAGGGAATGTACACTGAATATGAGGGTGTCGAGGTCCATATACACGACTCTGATTTGACCTATGATGTACGCAGCTCCGTCTGGGGATAGGCAGCTCCTACACATCTGCGCCGCCTGCATATCTTTCAGATCAAAGTGCTACGCATCATTAGCAAAGCTCCACGCTACACACGCACCGTGGATCTTCACAAAAATACAACCTTGGTATCCTCAAGGAAGTATTTAAAAAAAACACGCCACACGAGTATACAAAAACTCTAGTTGTTTTATCCTTACTCTGGAAAACTATGATCACAACCATAGGTGGAAGCATAAGCGGCCAAATCTAGGGCATAACCACCTATGTCAAGGTAACTACACCAACAAGCGACTAACGTCCGGAAGCCCCTGCATATCAGCAACGTCGACTGGATATGACAGCTGCCACTGAATCCGACCAACTGGCTACAGCAGAGAAACCGACGAGCTCGCCCACTGACGCACAAACAAATCGCCAACATCGCCCTACACTCTGAATCTGATATATGACCTATCGGACACAAAACGGTAATGAACCTAACTGTTACAGGTATGCTGACGCTGACGGAGAGGTCAACACCGGCACCCAGCGGCAGCCGCCGAGTAACAGCACCGCACAATGTCACAGGCATCGACATGCATGATACCCACTACTAACAAAGTCTACCCTTGCATGACCGAGATTTTTTCCCTTGGCTCTTGCCTTGGCATTTTCCTTTCCTCTGCCCTTCAAACCACTACCCTTCGTTCGATCTAATCTGTCTCCAGATGAACGCATACAAATGGTTAACCTCAACCAGACGTACCCAAACATCGCAGTACCCACATCCTGCGACACCTCCACGTTAGTGGAAACTAATTCTTCTGCAGAGATGGCAGCAAACCTTTAGAGTTGGTCATCACGCCGATGTGGGCGTGGAGGGTCTCCACTTCTTATAAAAATAAAGCCCTCTACGAAACTGCTGGTTTGTTGCACGTTAATTAGTCAAGAAATTACTGTACATTCGCTGATTGGCAGTTGCGGGAAAACTTGTGTAAGCTGTACCTTATATATAAAGCCCAGGTAGCACCGCCGCCAGGCTCTTCGTCATACAACGGCTGCCATTCAAACCCCGCTCGCAGCCAAATCCCTACTCTCACATTTAAACACAACCTGTCGCGTCACACCCCCTAACAGGTCTTGTGTGCACTACACGCAGTAAGCGACTACTTCGGTTGTGAAATTTGTGAGGCGTTTAAGCGGGTCGTCTCTTCAGGTTGACTAATAGCTTTTCACATTACAGACTAACTGCCTGCCAAAATGGAATTTTCTCAGGGCGTCTTCCTCTGCACAAACGGGATATAGCGAAGGTAAATTTGAAATTACTAAACTGCAAGAGCATCCAAATGAATGTCCCATTATTAGGATCGCTTGCCGAAGATAATTATGTTCAGATAGTTTTAGCAACAGGAGTTACTTGATACCAAATGTGAAAAGCAGCGACATCCCAGGTTCACATGGAACATCTATGTGGTCGTTCCTCGTTTCTAGCCGTAAACCACTTCATAATATCTATCCTGACCATCACAGACCCCGGACATGAACTTTAGCAGGGGCAGGACTTTTAGTGTTAGATCGCTACAGGAAATATTGTTTAATACCGTTATCGATTTTCCTAATTATGCTGTTGTAATGGGGTGGTAGTCGCTTCCACTTCAAGATACAGATGGGGAGAGTTGTGGCATCAAAACTGCTACCGGAGACAGGGATTCATATCGAACTATCTTGACTATCTTGCACAAAAATTTCCTTGCACAGGTAAGTAGAGAAGTAACCCGTGAAGGTAATGTATTAGACCTAGCAACGAACAGACCCAAACCAATCAATCAACGTAGAGGGAGGTATCAATGATCATAAAGCTAGGACTACGGGTTTTGCAAAGGATGTTAAGAAGGATAGGAAGAAATCTTTGCTCAGCAGGAGAGACAAGATACAAATAGTGGAGTATCTCAGCACGCAGCACCTATATTCAATGATGAGCACCGAGATCTAGATGAAGGTAGGAATCCGAAAGAAGCTTCCGAGGGCTTCAGGCACAAGAGAGAATCACCGCCTTTTAATATTCGTGACAATGAAGTGCCCTTGAACGAAGAAAGCATCTGCGATTCGAGGAAAGTCAAACCCTACCTGACAAAATCGGAACAAATCCAAAACCACGTTAAGCAGAGCAATGAGAGAAGCAGTAAATTATCTTGAAATTAAAAATTTCAAGAGATGATCCAAGGAGAAACCCTATGACATTTTGGTATTACATAATGTAAGTAAGCGGTACCAAATTGTTCACACCCACAGTGGCCACAAAGACAACCAAACGGATTGCTTACACGGCGCCTGAGTATTGCACAGATACTCGAATATCTCCACGGCAGATGTTACAGGAGAGGCGGTGTGCTCCAAGCAGCGCCCTGTTACTGAAATTCCGAGGAAGCACCGTCCGGGAAAAGTCCGTCAAAACGTACTACCTCCCCCACATACAGGTTGCGTCGAAGACCGCGACGTGAAAATTCCAGGAAATACAGCAACCAGTTCAGCTTACCGTAATCATCGTGCACGCCAATCGCTAGTGGAACAGGGTGAGGTGGAATCACTGCGATTTACGTAGTGCCTTCCGTCGAAAACTATTAGGTGGTTTGCGGAAAATTTTTTAGGTTTCGATGATTGCCAATGCACTTTTAGGATTCCACCGGTTTACTTCAACGTTACAGATCTCGAAGCTACAATCACCTAACATTGAATATTGTGTATGCACTGAAGGGAATAGCGATTTACATCACATCCGAATGTTTGCAGCAGCACTACGTACAATATCACGAGATATCAATTCACATAACATGTTCACGGTATCAGAACTTGGGAAGTGAACACGCTCATCCATACTAATTCTGAAAGTAGCAAATATTGTAGTAAAAAGAAAGATATATAATCAATCGCTGCAGCAACTATTTTAGCACTATTCACAAAATATAAGGAAAGGCAATCACACGTACATACCGTTCGTCACAGGACAATGACGTGATATATCCAAAGCGCCACACTAACGATACAAGTTTGATGATACGCGTCAACGACAAACCATTCACACCACTAGCAGAAACTTCCTACGAAACACAATGCATACCCTTACAGTCCACGAAGTAAATTTACGATCGCCGTTGGAACTATAACAACGTAAATCAAGATAAAAATTGCTTGAGTTTATTCTACGATTAACCGTTGGCAATGTAGCCATATATGCACCGCGAAACTCGCTGACCATGTAGAGCGGACCAACGTATCATCCAAGCAATATTTGCGATCACAGCGGCCAAATCTAAAAAAAGTAAGGCTTACATTTACGCATTTCAAGACGAAAATTACAATCACACTAATTATTTTTCCAAAATTCACAAAATGGGAAGAAACGCATTTTTCTGTTTAATCCGTTCGATAACAGACAGTGTGGCAACATACGCAAGGCGAGGCTTACTCGAGGAACAAGGTGATTTCCATGCAACAGCGAGGCGACGTTTAGGAATGTAGCCTCAGATACAGTAACAAACGAAGGCTTTTAATTGCAGAATACACAGGGAGCATTACAATCCTTGCTAAAACTAATTTAGAGCGATTCATAAAGCAGATACAAATGCATTTTCTGTGTCTACCACTCGGTAACCGACAGTGTGGCAATATACGCAACGCGTGGTTTACTCAAAGAACAAGGTACTTTCCATGTAGCAGCGAGGCAACGTTTACGAACATACGCCATGATTCAACAACAAATCGAAGCTATTAATTACAGAATACACCGGGAACATTACAATAATGCTATAACTATTTTAGCGCAGTTCACAAAACGGTAAAGTATGTATTTTTCTGTGTCTACCGTTCGAGATTCGGCAGTGTGGTAATTTACGCAACGTGAGCCTCACTCACTATACGAGGTGGCTTCCGTGCGTTAGCGAATCAGTGTATCCGACCTTTAGATATGCCATAGCAATACCTTGAATTACACGTGATAACAGGAGATTTACAAGGGCTTGTGCAGCTATTATAACACATGTAGCAAAGCTTGAAATACCGTTTTCAGTTTGTGTATACTTTTAGCAAACACTACTGCAGGGATTTATGCGCGACGAGGGTCGCTGATGCGTCACTTAGCGATCCATGTTCTGTTAGGGAGAGAGCACACGTCCGAATATTATAATATTGTCTGGAAACTAGTGGGAGCTGAACGCCAAGTTGACTGCCATTTAACCTGTTAATATGAGGCACTTTAATGACAGTGAACCATGGAAGTAATATTTCTCGGAAAGTTCTTCAAAATCAAAGTTAGCTTACTGCGTAAATCTAACTACTTTATGTATGTAAATACTTCTGAATTGGACAATTGATACATAAGCTATACAACAAGGAATGTGCCCTGACAGCCATTTTCATCGTCATACTCGTATTTGCGGTTGTGCTTTTCAGACTGTGCACATAACAAATGCTCAAACCTGAGTACAGCAGCTGACACTACCCGACTGCCCTGGACGTCGCTCGGACGTGTCGCAGCGTCAACATTGGCGACCCAAGCGCCTGCTGAGAGCCGGCGCCTCACGTCCTCCACTGCCCCAGACTGGCCGTGGTTGCCTCTCGCTCCGCCAGTGCGGCTACACGGCGCCCCCTGTGGACTGAAGCCGCCAGATTCAAACCCGCCTCAGCCGCCGGTACCGGCAGAACAGGCTGTGACTGTCACAGCGCGCCCTCTCCCTCCAAACTTCTCACTAGATGAGCATTTCCTGGTGAACACGTGAGAACAGTGGATTTGTCACTAGGAAAACAGGTCACACAGCTTCAATGGGCACCAGTGTTGAGGTTTGCGGTAAATGCACTTCAGTTTCTTCTGAATTTGGCCGAAAGTCATGTCAGTATAATAACACAAAAGTTCCTATTCCGTATAGAGGCACAACAATATTTATACTTGCCAAACGACGTCTACCCTTAATGTAAGGATCTCCGGTCCTGGTCTCTTCATTAAAAAACAGGTCCAGTGGGAGTAGGTCTTGCCGTCAGAAGGTCTTGTACACACTTAATTTTGTATGTGGATGGCTCATCTATAGGTATTGGTGCGTGATTTGGCGATTGTCGTAATACGTGACGGATATCCATAATGAATTTTGCAATGCCCTGACATTGAAGATTCAACATTTTGCTCCGCCTTCGAACGCCACATGTTATTATTTACAAAAAAATTGTTCAAATGGCTCTATGCACTATGGGACTTAACATCTGAGGTCATCAGGCCCCTAGGCTTAGAACTACTTAAACCTAACTAACCTGAGGACATCACACACATCAATGCCCGAGGCATGATTCGAACCTGCCACCCTAGCGGTCGCGCAGTTCCAGACTGTAGCTCCTAGAACCGCTCGACCACCCCGGCCGGCTGTATTTCAAGGATTTCAACTTGATCCCTCTACCCGCTCCCAAGAAGAAAGGTTTTAAGAGACCGGACAACAATGTGATCCAACAAGCGTTCTGTTTTATCCAACTGAGGTACAGAACCCTACAAATGTCGCACGATATTTTAACAATCCATCTAGATCACAAACTTTTGCACTTCACTACTACTGGTTTCGGCTACTGCCAACTTTGGTTCTCTTACAAACAAAGACAGTGCCTTAACCAACAACGTTCAATTACCTGAAGCAAAACCTATAGCAGGCCACGTGGTATATAAGACAAACAAATATTGACATGATTAACGGGCATACATACCAACCACACGTACCATACAATATTCTGATGTGGGTATCAATGTCAAATTAAACATGTAGTTCCGTAGTTTTTCTTTTTTTGTTATGGTTTTAGGGCGCAAAACTGCTACAGTCATTAACGCCCGGTCAGTGACTTCGTAAAAGGTAAAAAACCGAAACTGGAAACCAGTAGCAACGGGAGCCAAACTCAAGAAAGTGGGAAAACTAAAAACAGAAGGGAAGCTTAAAAAACCACTACTGAAGGGGTGTTGCTTGGCCCCAAAATGAGCTTCAAATGACTGACGTCATCTCACTGGCACTAATAAACGCGAGAACGCGATTGGCTGAGTGTGTGTCATCTGCTAAAATGGAACATATATCAGGCGACAGCTGTAGACGGGCGCGTAACGGAGTAAAATAGGGGCAATCAAGTAAAAGGTGTCTCACCGTCCACAGTTGAGAACAGTGAGGACAGAGTGCGGGAGGATCGCCACGTAAAAGATGTCGGTGGCTAAAAAGACAGTGTCCTATCCGGAGTCTAGTTAAAATTACTTCCTCCCGACGACGAGTTCGGGAGGAAGAGGTTCAAGCACAGGGAAGAGCTTTCACGTCCAGCAATTTATTATTGGGAAGTGTCGACCAATGTGAATGCTTAAAAGAGCAACGACGACATAAAACACTCCGCAGATCTGCGAAGGGAATCATGCGAATAGCAGGCTGGAGAAGACAGACTGCAGCCTTGGCTGCTATATCAGCCGCCTCATTTCCACAGTTACCAACATGTCCTGGGATCCAGAGGAACGCCACATATATGGCCCCCAAGTGGAGCAAGGGGAGGCAGAACTGAATCCGGTGGACCAGAGGGTGGACAGGGTAGAGAGCTTGGAGACTAAGGAGAGAGCTGAGCGAATCTGAGCAGATAACATACTGTATCCGCTTATGGCGACGGATGTGTTGGATTGCCTGGAGAACAGTGTAAGCTCCGCAGTAAAAACCGAACACTGGTCGGGAAGCCGAAATCGATTTGGGGTGTCGCCAACAATATATGCACTCCCAACACCTAACGATGTTTTTGAGCCATCAGTGTAAATAAATGTGGCATCCTTCATTTGTGCACATAGAGCAGCAAATGCCCGACGATAAACAAGAGAAGGGGTACCATCCTTGGGAAACTGACAAAGGTCACGGAGCAGGCAGGTCCGGGACCAGAGCCAAGGCGGTGCTGTACCCCAAGTTGTCGGTCTTAGGAAAGTGGAATGAAAGAGAATGGAGCAGTTGATGGAAGCAAACCTAAATTCAAGGAGGCGTCTAAAGAAATGTCATGGACCAGATTAGCAGGCATGGAAGACAGATGGCTAGCATAACGACTCAGAAGGACTTCACGCCGATTGGACAGCGGAGGTTCAGCAGTCTCAGCATAAAAGCTTTCCACAGAGCTGGTGTAAAAAGCTCCAGAATCAACGTAATCCACGGTGGTGGACAGAGTCAAGAAGGCGAAGAATAGAAGGCCGAGCTGAGGAGTAAACTATGCTTTCATAGTCCAATTTCGAGCGCACTAAGGCGCGATAGAGGCGGGGAAGGACAACTCGGTCCGCTCCCCAGACGGTACCATCCAGGACACGGAGGGTGTTGAGGGATCACAGACAGTGAGCCGAAAGATAGGAAACGTGGAAGGACCAGCACAGTTTTCTGTCAAACATAAGACCCAAGAATTTAGCGACGTCTGCGAACGGAAGGTTGACAGGGCCTAGATGTAAGGAAGGCGGAGAAACTACGTACGACTGCAAAAATTAACACAAACGGTCCTACTGGGAGAAAAGCGGAAGCCGGTTTCGATGCTCCAAGAGCGGAGGCGATCGAGACATCCTTGAAGACGTCGTTCTAGAAGGTTGGTCCGTTCAGAGCTGTAGTAGATCGCAAAATCGTCCACAAAGAGGAAGCCCAAAACATTAGGAAGGAGACAATCCATACTTGGATTTATGGCAATGGCAAACAGTACAACACTTAGCACGGAGCCCTGGGGTAACCCGTTTTCTTGGGAGAAGGTTCAGGACAAAGTAGTGTTCACCTGCACTCTAAATGTGCGCTCTGCCATAAATTCACGAAGAAAAAGGAGCAGACGACCTCGAAAGCCCCAAGAGAACAGTCCGCGGAGGATGCCTGTTCTCCAACAAGTATCGTATGCTCTCTCCAGATCAAAAAATATTGCTACTGTTTGGCGTTTCCTGAGAAAATTGTTCATGATACAAATGGAGAGAGCAACAAGATGGTCAATTGCAGAACGATGCTTTCGGAAACCGCATTGGGCAGGTGTTAAAAGGCTACGGGACTCCAGCCACCAGGCTAAACGGCAATTCACCATATGCTCCAAAACCTTGCACACACTACTCGCCAGAGAAATGGAGCGATAGCAAGAGGGGAGATGTTTGTCCTCTCCAGGTTTGGGAACAGGAACGACGGTAGCTTCCCGCCATCTTCTGGGAAAAGTTCGGAAATGGTTCAAATGGCTCTGAGCACTATGCGACATAACTTCTGAGGTCGCCTAGAACTTACCACTAATTAAACCTAACTAACCTAAGGACATGACACACATCCATGCCCGAGGCAGGATTCGAACCTGCGACCGTAGCGGTCGCTCTGTTCCAGATGCAGCGCCTAGAACCGCACGGCCACTCCGGCCGGCTCTGGGAAAAGTACTGTCGGTCCAAATTCGATTAAAAGGCGAAGGAGGTAACACAAACTATGGTATGATAAATGCAGCAACATTTGGATGTGGATGCCGTCTGGTCCTGAGGCGGAAGAGCGAGAAGAATAGAGTGCATGTTGGAGTTCCCGCATGGAGAACACAATATTATAGCTTTCGCGATTTTAAGAGGAGGAAGCTAGAGGTTGCACTTCCGCTGCACGTTTCTTCAGGAGAAAAGCTGGTGGGTAATTTGAAGAGCTCGAAATCTCAGCAAAGTGTTGACCCAATGAGTTATAAATTGCGATGAGGTCCACTAATGTATCATGCGCGACAATGAGCCCAGAGACCGGGGAGAAACTAAGCGCGCCAGATAACCGTCGAATCCGACTCCAAACGTCCGAGGAGGGATGAAGGTGTTAAAAGAGCTAGTAAAGAAGTCCCAGCTTGCCTTCTTGCTATCGCGGATGACGCGACTGCATCGCGCACGGAACTGCTTATAGCGGATACAGTTGGCCAAAGTAGGATGGTGCCGGAAAACGCGAAGAGCACGTCGCCGCTCACGTATTGCGTCACGGCATGCCTCGTTCCACCAAGGAACTGGGGGGCGCCGGGACAAATCGTAGGTGCGAGGTATTGAACGTTCCGCAGCTGTAAGAATAACTTCTGTAATATGCGTGACCTCAAAGTCGACGGTAGGAAAGTGACAGTCATCGAATGTCGCTAGAGATGAAATAAGTGTCCAATCGGCTTGGGCAAACTTCCAGAGTCTCGGGCGCATATATGGCAGTTGTGGCTGCAATCTAAGGACACATGGAAAGTGGTCACTCGAGTGTGTATCAGCAAGAGCGAACCAGTCGAAGCGCCGAGCTAGCGGAACAGTACCGACCGAAAGGTCCAAATGACAGAAATTTGTCATGGAGGCGGACAAAAATGTAATTTCCCCAGTGTTGAGGCGAACAAGATCCGCTTGGTGGAAGACGTCTATCAATAGTGAGCCGTGCGGACAAGGACGCGGAGATCCCCAAAGCGGGTTGTGGGCATTGAAGTCCCCAACCAGCAAATAGGGGGGCGGAAAATGACCAAGAAGATGAAGGAAATCAGCTCATGCCATAGATGTGGACGTTGGAATGTATACAGTACAAAGAGAGAAGGTGTATCCAGAAAGGGAAAGACAGACAGCGACAGCTTGGAAGGAACTGCTTAAGGGGATTGGGTGATAATGGAGAGTACCATGGAGAAGAATCATGAGTCCTCCATGTGCTGGAGTGCCTTCAACAGCGGGGAGATCAAATCGGACTGACTGAAAATGGGGGAAAACAAAGCGATCGTGGGGACGCAGCTTTGTTTCCTGAAGACAGAAGGTGACCAGCGAGTAGGATCGTAAGAGGATCGACAATTCATCCCGACTGGCTCGAATGCCTCGGATATTCCAATGGATAATGGACATAGGGTGGACAGAAAAGGGAAGAATGTGACCAAGGTTGCCCTCAACTCAACGACTGCTCAGAGCCGGCGACCGACAGCGTGGAACAGCATTCAGCCAAAGGCAGAAGATCCTGATCCATAGGTTGTTCGGGAGCAGCTCCTGCCACCACCTATCGGCCAGTTGATCGGCCGCCAGCAGTGCGCCTCGGCGGCACAGAAGGCGGCCGAGGGCAGTTACCGCCAGCTGGTGCTGTAGATGAGACACGCCGTGGCGGAGAACGAGGGGAACTGGGTTACTTATTAGCCTTCTTGTATACAGGACGTTGAGATGAAGGAGGAATCGATGGTTGTGAAGTTGGGGTATGTAAGAAACCTTCACGAGTAGGCTCTTTTTTGGAAGTCTGGATGTCTGATTTTGGGGCTCGGGATTTAGCAGAACCTGATGAAGGGTGAGCCATAGAGTGAGCAGGTGAGAGTGGGGAGGTTGAATGGGCCATCTTTGCGCTGGCCGATCTGACGACCGTGGCACTAAAGGTGATATCACAAGTCTGCATGGCTGCCTCCTTTGTTGGCCAAGGAGAGGCAACGATAGTGCTGTATTTACCTGCGTGAGGCACAGTGGGCTTTCGACTGGCTGATAACTTTCGAGCAGCAAAGGTCGACACCTTCTCCTTCACTCTGATTTCCTGAATGGGACAATCTCTAGAGGAAACAGTCTGGTCACCCATACAGTTGATGCAACGAGGGGACAGTGGTGGACAAGCACCCTCACCCTCATGGGCATCCTTGACACACGTAACGCATTTGGCTGGATTGGAACATGACTGGCTGGTATGATTCAACCACTGACACCGATAGCAACCCGTAGGGGTTGGGATGTGAGGGCGAACGGAAATTATCTCATAGCCCACTTTTATGTTCGATGGAAGTTGATCTTTGTCAATTGTCTAGAAGAGAGTATGGGTTGGAACGATGTCCTTGTCATCCCTTTTCATGACTCGACGAACAGCCGTTACGCCCTGGTCAGACAGATAGTTTTGAATTTCCTCGTCGGACAATCCGTCAAGGGAGCGTGACGAATTTAAAGTGCGGCGCGCTTCCACCTGGACATGGAAGGGGCGTAGCAGTGAAGTGTGCAGCAATTTTTGTGCCTGGAGGGCACTGACTTTGTAACATCGAGGTGCCATTTCCTAATCAGGAACAAGACTTTACAGGACCTGCAATTGCGTCGACACTTTTCTGAATAATGAAAGGCTTGACTGTGGAGAAGTCATGGCCTTCGTCCGACCGAGAAACAACAAGTAACTTTTGCTTGTGAGCAGACGTAGTAGATGATGAGGAAACCATTGCAGAAGTACCCCCCCATGATTACCGGCGTCTCTGATGGCGCGCTCCTTCCTTGTGGGGGCCCTCTCTGAGGGTCCTCCCGCCTTAGGTGATTGTTCACACCTCCCGAGAAACGGACGGAGGGACCAATCAGCACGTACGGAAGGTATCAGCTCGGGTAATCACCCCTCCCTGGACCTGGCCATTACCAGGGGGTACGTACGTGTCCTACCTGCCTACCCGGGGCGGGGAATTACGCGTTACCCCATTACCGGCTATGCGTGGGAATGTGTGGGTCGGCCTTCAGACATGCACAGGGAGGAAAAAGAAACAGGGAGGAACAAAGAACAGGAAAGGAAAGGAAACAAGAAAGGTCTCACATGCCGCAGCGGAGAAAATGGTAAAGAGAAGAGATAAGGTAAAGAGCAGGACAAACAAAGGACAAATAAAGTGAAGAAGAGAGACTGTTTTACAGTTTCGAGCGTCCGTCTCCGGACGTAGGCACTAAACATACTCCTAGAGGGGGAGAAAGAGAAGGGAAGAGGTGGTGGTGAGGGGGGGGGCGACGAGGGATGGGGAAGGATGTGGAAAAGGAAGGCATGCAGCCCGGAAAGGAAGGAGGGCCACACCAGCTTGGGGTCCCGTGCTCGCTAAACACGTATCCACAAAAGAGTTGTGGACCCCCTGTGGGGGTAGGTACGTGGTAACTGCATGTGATGACCTGGATATGCCTGTTGTTTATGCAAATAACTGAAGCCATCAGAGAAAATACAGTTAAAGTACATGACTAACCAGAACCGTACATTTATAGTTAAAATGTAGTATGTGCAGTCATTAGTTAAAATTACTCCACATGGCAAAATGAGAGTCCCACAATAAAACATGCGCTGACATACAATGTGTGGAACTAGATCCTTACCTAAAATCCATATAAAAGGTGCAAATATTAATAAAGGGAAATTCCTAGCCTGGCAAGCCATGAAGTTTTCGATTTAAAGATGTGACATTTTTTAACTTTTTATTCTGCCTCTTACACAACTGTGTGTTTTAAGTTGGCAGGCTCTGAGCTTCAAAGATCCGACCATCTAGTAAATACTTTAGCGAGCCACTGTAGTGACCACTGTGATCCCCATACATTGAAGGGGAGGGTACCCCTCTTGCCTTTAAATGCTCTCTGGGTTATCTGGATGTCGTTTTCATCCAAGTTCGTCAGACAGTTATCAAGCCATAGTTCGACTTTTGAAAAAGTGTCTGGTAAAAAGGCGACATCACGGTCAGTGTGGCAACATTTAATTTCAACGATGGGCTAGCTAACACTATGGATATTATGAACGTGCTCGAATATAACCAGCATGTTGAAAGTTCTACATAAAATCGGACGAAAAAAGTATCGAGCGAACGGAGCCACCAATCCCAGAAGCTGCACGAGAGGTCGCAGAAGATGGAGGACGATCTCCTTTGGGAACTGAAAGGATTGCTCTGTGATCCAGGGATCACTGGTGGGAGTTGTGTCTGTCTCACTTAACCACAAAAAAAGCGTTTTTCTCGAAAGCCTGTTTTCAAATTTGAGGGAAACGTAACTTGAGAACAGTACACACGGTTTTCTACCGAATCTGATTTTATTAGAACTTAATACCTTTCAGTAATCTTATATGCTGATAGGGGATATATTGAAAATAACTGATACCAAATTTATTTCTTACAAGTCTAGTAGGGGTCTTCGGCAATTTCCAGGAATTACGAATGTTCAGGCTACAAGGGATCGTTCCACCTGGTGCAGCGGTTATATGAAGCGTCAGATATGGATTCAAAAATGATTTCTTAAAGAAAAAAGCTTAAAGAATAAAACCATACCACCCAATTTACCATAACTTTATGTTTTACATGGAAAAAATAATGAATTTTTCAAATTTTCGTGCTTTCAAACTTGTCCGTCCCTTAAGCTGCAGGTGGGATGGCTCACCTACATTAAAGATTGGAACTACTTTCAGAATTCTACAAAAGCGTTTTCAGTGCGCTCACCTCTTCTGCGGGTACCGTCGGCAGCTCTGCCAGGCGGTACAGTTCTCACACTAAGGTACCGACGTAGAAAAACATTTCCTGTCACCAATGTCACAGAAGATGTTCCCCCGTTTGCATCTGCAGAATACCCCGCTTTTTGCTACAGAAACGGCATTGTCCTAATTCACACAGCACTCTTCCATGCTGCCCTAAATGCAATCGACGGACGTTTAGCCCACACTTTTAAAAACTCAATTGTCTGAATTTCACCGTCACCATCCTCTAGCCGATGCATCACACATTTCTGCCATTCTACAGATCAACCAGATACGATAGCTCATCTCCTACCAAAATTTCATACACACACTCATCGGTGCCAACTTTGCACCCCACATACCACAGACCACAGCCCATCCTACTCTGTGCTCTATTCGCATTGTCTTGTTTAGAGACCCAGCATGGCCCTTCTTTTTACCAAGGAACGTCATCATTGGTTTCCAGCACTCATCTCCAATTTACTAGCATATGACACTTCAGAACAGCACGTCGCTGTGGTCCATCTTATGATACCCAGAAACTGCCAATTTCTTTTGTTTCAGCAACCACCACCTAGTCTGCCTGCTATAGGGTCCTTGCGTGGTTAAAACCCCATCTGATTTAGTGTTGATACACCTCAACTGACGCGACCATAAACCCTGTTATTCCTGCCACCAAGTCCCACTTAGTCTCAGCACGTCTATGTTAAATCAATACGTATTCAAATGTAAATCATCACAACCTACCTACTGAACTGAACTGAAGAGACGCAGAAAAAGTCTTAAAAATAAATAGAAGGTAAAACCTTGGTTGTTGGTAAGTTTATAGAATAAAACTATAGAAGCTTTCGTCTTTAAGGTGACGAATGTAATTAATAGTTACTGTATTGATGCATATTTCAGTACTTTCTAAAAATATCGTGACAGTTTTATCATAACGTGTTCTCTGAAGAGCTTCATGAATCTGAAGACCAGAATCCTGGTCAAAATCACATTGACCCCTCTCTTCTGATTCTGAACTATTGAAAAAGACTCGTCAGATGTCTGAAAATTGTATTCATCACCTATGCACAGGATTTGGTAGAACGTAGTTTTGTGTATAAGCACGTTCGGATGCTTGATATGTTTTGTATTTGCACATAGTGTGCCAATGTTTTGTCTACATATATTGAATATGACATTGTTATTGTCCAGAACATGCAGCGTGTAAGCGACAACCCTTTACAATGTATCACAGTGGTGCAGTTGTTGCGGAAAAGAGCAATTTGATGTGAGACAGTTATTGTCTATCAAGATGTGAAACAGCCTCAAATTTCCCTACAGCAGCCACTAAAAGTACTGCAAATTGACACCGTTTTAAATATTTACTCTCCTCTCTCCTTCTTACGCTACTGGCTTAATTGAGACTTACAAATTCCCAAACTAACGTCGGTGTACAAATTTTCTTCAGAATTTTGTAATTTTTTACAGCATAAATTTAACAATAAAAAAGTTTCGATTCTCTGGCCATCTTAACTCCCTCGAAGCTCCGTCGTCTCAAGGTCGGTTTACATAGAATTAGAAACAAATTTAATGTTTCCACAACATGTTAGTCATCATTGCATATTAAGTATAATGTGCACGTGGAATACTTTTATCATAGCTCTTCTGTAAAACGACGTCTTGGCCTAGGAGACGATTTTTTAATTTTGAAATTACTCACCATACCACGCTCCACAGTAACATGCATAGAGGTATTACGTTACTTAAGCAGTATAGTGCTCATGATATGGAACCGTGTGAGTCAGACTTTCTGTAGAACACAAGTCAAGTTGTATAACGTTGCTTGCATTGCAAGTTAATCACGGAGACCTCAGAATTGTGGTAAATATTACATCTTTCTGCCACACTCTGAAGGTGGGGTGAGGGTGAAGGGGTGTTACAATGTGGCAATACATGCCTTTACCCTTGAGGCATCAAGGGATCACAAATTTAGCATTGGAGGGCAGTGTGGAGGGTAAAAATCGTAGAGGGAGACCAAGAGATCAATACACTAAGCAGATTCAGAAGGATGTAGGTTGCAGTAGGTACTGGGAGATGAAGAAGCTTGCACAGGATAGAGTAGCATGGAGAGCTGCATCAAACCAGTCTCAGGACTGAAGACCACAACAACAACAACAACAACAACAACAACCCTTGCTTCATGGAGCTTTGGATACAGCCCATCTACACGATGGACGAGTTTTGTGTGTGTGTGTGTGTGTGTGTGTGTGTGTGTGTGTGTGTGTGTGTGTATTTCCTTAATTTTACATTGTTTTAGAAGCACAACGACAGTGATTAGGAATTAACTGCGAGAAGTAATTAGAACAGCGTTTTTCCTGTGAACAGTATTTCTATGGAAGAGAGATAGTTACCGAGTAATGCCATACCAGAGCCAAAAGTCAGCGAAGGTGGAATGGTTAGCAAGATGGAAGATAATCGGGAAGTACAGATAAATGAGAACATTTCAATGAATTCTGAAATTGCTAGGCTGGAAAGTGACCCAGAAAAAAGAAACAGTGGAATTAGTGGAGAGTCGACTATGCACACGTCGGTGATCAGAGGTCATCATGAACTAATAATAGATGATAATGGTCACGGAAACACATTGGAAATTCTACATCCTGTTGAAGGTAGTAAGCGTTACTAACCATAAATTTGACAATAATCGTTGCAAACTGAGCTAGTGTCATTTTAAGTTAAGCAATTTAATTCAACAGGTGAAAACAATGTGAGAGTTTCCTCGTGGGAGTTCTTACGATTTGTAAGATAGAACATCGAGGATTGTTTAGAGGAATACACAAAAAGGATAAGCTATAGGGAACATAAGTATAATGATGAGCAAGACGTATGGCCAAAGGTTTATTTGACACCTGGAGAAGTGTCATGGAAGCGCTGAATAATCCCAAGTATATGAAAAGTCCCCTTAGAAAAATTAATGAATTACTGTGTTGATAAACCTCTTACATTATTTGATTTTCAAACAGCTGAGCAGAACTGAACGTACTCGGACATTTTGCTCTTTACCTATTCTGATCAACACTAAACTGACACACAATATTTTTAGCACAACGCAATCTGACTTTCAATAATCCCTACAAAAGAATGGCCCTGACCAACATTAACCTATGCCTTTCACAAATCATTTACTTCACAAAAATCTTCGTTAATCGAACTACTGCAATACAGTGAGCGCCAATACTGCCAGCTAAATAAAAGATTCTAACTACTGAAGGAACTAACTACTGATAGGAATAGTTAGCAAATGAAAGATTTTGATAGAGAACAAACAATGTATTTATCTTAATAGTGTTCAAAAGTCATAATATATATAGCAGTTCATGACATCCATTCTTACAAATGTACTGTTTCTGATGGACACATGTCCAGATCATCCGCTCTCAAAAACACTATCAGTCCCTACTTCTCATATATTGTCCATATACTATGACCAACAAAAACGTGTGCAGTGAAATGTAACTTACAAGTTAATAATTTAATGAACTGGTGTCAATTACAATTTTATAACATAATACCGTAACAAAGGTACAAAATACATCGTTAAAGAACATAACAATACAGATAACATTTGAAGTAGTACAGGCTTTACAAAAGAATCGAAATAAACAGATACATCAGTGTTACAGGATTTATGACATAAGTCAATAAAATAATGAGAATAGATTCGTAACATTAATTTCACACATGAGCATTAAAACAAAACAGAATTAACAATGTCTAAACATCTTTACAAAGTAAATAACATAGTATCAGAAAAATTCTATGACATAACTGTTATCAGCTAAACATATAGAGACAGGAAGAACACGAATACACAAACACATAGTGGAATGACACAAAAGGACAGGACAGGTTTGTTTCCAGTGTGACATTTGGTACTGCAGTCCACCCCAAAACTTCATTCCATATATCTTTCCTCTTATTTCAACATTTGTTTCCACCAATAAAATCCTATCCAAGCATGCTTTCTGTATTTATATGTTCACATTTTTCTTACCTCATTATTTATTATCTTACTTCATCATTTATTTCCAAGAAAATCCTCCCTAAACCTGTTGTCCCTAATCCCTACTTTTTTGTTCATATCCTCTTTCAAAATCCATTTTGGCCAAACCATTTTCTTATAGCTTCTCAATGCATTTCTTCCAATTCATCACAACTCGTTCTCTTATATAGCCTACCCCACCTTAAGCTAACTTAAATCTACTGAGTTCAGACGCTAAACTAAGGGACGAGGCAATGCAGCAGCACAAAACAATTAACACAAACAACAATGACAAAGAACGGAAAATGGCAAAGCAAGCAGCAGTATATATAAATTAGCAAAGCAATTGCAATATTACAACTAATATAAGGCGATGTGCAGCAAACAAGAAAAATAAATCAGTAGTAAAACTGGCTTAAAAGAGTAATACAAAGTCAAATTCAGTAACATTATGCCTGGCAAACAGCAGCAGCAAATGCTATAACTTATACCTAAACATGACAAACCCACAAGCAGAAAAAATATTACAGTAAAGATGGCCATGTCTAATACCTATGTCACATCTTAGTGTCTATGTAATTAAAGCGGTGCACCACAACAACTTATTGTAAAAAAAAATATTACCATGTACTTGAAAAGAAACTTATGTATGCAGTTACTGTTACTAGTCCCTTCTTATTGTTCTTTCCATTCCAAATGCTCCTTTTTTGAATAATGTGGATCATAAAATTATTATTTAGCAGATATGTTGACAGAAAGGTTTCACATTAGCAAATGCATTTAATTTTATTCTATAAAACCAATGCTGTAACAGCTAGAAACCAGATATCAAATGAGATAAGTAACTATGAAAAGCGAAGCATAAAAATATCATTCAATAGTCATGTGACATTTCATAAGTCAGTAGAAATTCTCGTTGAAAGACACTTGTCATAATCAGGCGTGCAGATGTAAGAATATTTCCCATCAATTCATAAGCATTTCAGTAAGTAGCACAAAGTACGTGCTCCACAGTATAATCATATGTTTCCAAGTAATAGCGTGTCATATTTGCGATGCTTTCTACAAAGGAATGTTAACAATGAGGTTAATGGCCTCTTTCTTCTCCACCTCATGGCTTTTTCTCAAGGCGGCTGGCACACCTGGCCGCTCACAACGCATTACGTCACAATCACTTCCATTTCTTGCCGAAATATTTACGACAGCAGTTTCCGCTACAGTGACAGTTTGATACAAATAAGATTTCACAGATCGAAATATTTGCGTTACAGATCTGTAGAAACAAAATCTTATAACAGTGTCCAAAAAATTTTCGCCGGCACTGTGATACACTCACGCATTTACACACATTTCATAACTCTTAAAGTACGATTCTTGGTTTGCAGTATCCTTTATCACAAACCAGAGTCCCTAACCACTACTCATTATTCCTTACCTTATTACACATATACCTATTCGTCGACACTTCAATATTTCATCATAATAAATACATAGCATAATCAAATTCCTCATATAGCATCAGCTTATTGATCATGAACACACCTCAACAGCATAATACACGTTGTCATCGCAATAATAACATCATAAAAACTCAGCCAAATCTCAAGAACGTCGTAGCTTTCTGCAATAATTTCAAAACCTAATGAAAATTCTCTGCTCATTTCAATAGTGTCATCTACCTCAAACGTATTTTAAAAATCATGATCCCATACCAAATACATCATTCAAAGCTCTCATAGTATCACAATGGTTCTGAAAAAGTATGAACAGTTCACACAGTACAGACAAAATACAGTTTCGTATCACGAAAAACTTTCCTTGTAATTAAAAAATCTTTAAAAATAAATGTTTCAAGTACAAGATTAATCACTCAAATGCGTGTCCTATAGCGCTAAATTGTGCGTCATGTTGTATCATAATCTCTGTCACTACTTAAGGGTAAAAAATGTGCCAAGTTTCGTAATTATCGTCGTCCGTAAGCAAAGTTCTGTGGAAGTCAATGTACTTACCTCGTAATAAACAAAAGCGAAATGCTATGCGTACAGATATCGTAGTTATTACGTACAGTACCGTGATCAAGAATGTACTGCACTGTAACGTATTGTTGTGCTACAAAAAAGGCTGTCTTATTGTAGCTATACCACAAAAATGCTACTAAAACATGTTTTACTTTCCAGAAGAATTCAGAAAAGCTGTGCAGATATAAAGCAGATACAGCACAAAAGCAACAATGTAAATTGTGTCACACATTAGTAGCGTCGTGATATAATCGTGTAGCTGTCAAAGAAACCAAATGCTAAGTCATCTTTAATCCCACAGAAAGTACTTCAGATAAAGAATGTCTTTTCAAGTAAACCAAAACGTTGCATGAAAATCTCATTAGCAGTGTCGGTATATGTTCTAAGTATGTGAGCCTTATAGTCGTTACGTGATCGTGCAACTAACAAGCAACAGTGTACCAATCACAACACTGTGTCGTCTGTTCACTATAACAATGCACTCGTAATTTCTGTTTAAACAAGTTCTCTTGGTTCTTGACTGCATATTTAACCTCAAACATTGCAGATTATCTTTCAATAAACGGTTTTACATGTGAAATGTGGTGTAAACCTTTACTCTTCCTAGTACGCAGAGTTTCAACTTCAACACAATTATCATGTGGTATACGTCGGATTCTGTAAGGTCCATTGTAAACTAAAAGAATTTGTGACACGTGTTTCTTCTTACGTGACAGTGAATGAGCTTTAATGAGAACTTTCTAACCAATATATAACTTCTTTGCATTTGATTTACCGTGTATTTTTCTTCTTTTGTCTGATGCAGATTTTATATTTTTACTAGCCAAATCAATTATGTCTGTGTCGAAGTTTACGTGTATTCAGAAAAGGTACAAGCTCACCGATTCTGTTCGGTGGTTCTTCATTCTTTAGTACAAGAATGGGTGGTAGAGCAGTGGAGTCATGAGGCATTTCATTCAGCACGGTTTGAAATAAGTGTAAATATCTGTCCCAGTGCTGATGCTTTCTGTGACAAAGTCTGCAAAGCTTATTGATTTCTTTCATAATCCGTTCAGACGGGTTACAATGTGGTGAGTACAATGAAATAAAAACAGGTTTGATTTTATGGTTCCGAAGCATGCGTGAACAAACAGCAGATCTGAATTGGGGTCCATTATGTGAAATGACTTTACTAACGTGTCCAACTTCACGTAAGAAATTTTTAACAAAGGCGTTGGATACAGACCGTCCAGTGGCTTTACATAACGGAGTGAAAGAAACAAATTTTGAAGTCAGTTCAACAGCGACTAGAACTTACGAAAATCCATTCGATGTTCTGACAAGGGGTCCCAAGAGATCAACAGCAGCAAATTCTTTTAATTTAGAAGGAATGATAGGAAACAACGGAGCACTATGTGAGATAGTAGATGGTTTAGCTTTTTGACAAACTTTTCAAATAGACAAGACTCTTCGAATTCTCTTTTCCATATTGTTAAAATAACAAGTCGTTCGAAAAATATAACATTTTCGTGGACCAAAATGTGCGTAGCTGAAATAAATGTACCAAATGAGCTTATTAACAAAATCGTCTGGAATGCAAAGTACGCATAGCTTGTCATCAACAGTGCAGCGTTTGAAGAGTATGTTGTTTCTAACCAGATAATAATGCCGAATCTGAGTGTGTCTTTTTTCATGCCATTTACTTTTGGTGTCTTTCCAAATCGGATCTTTATCTTGTTCGTGAGCAATGTCCTTTAAAGATGTGGTGGTGAAGTTTTCAAAGGCGACTTTCTGAATGTAAAGAATACTGAAATTTTTCTCGAGGTTGCCTTCTGTGTTACTTTTCTCAAGCCCAGCCGGCGCGCATTACAGTGCGTCCGCAACAATGTTCTCCTTGCCGGGAATGTAGACTATTGTGAAGTGGAATTCTTGCAGAAACAATGCCCAACGTTTTAACCTGTCATGATTTAATTTTGAAGACATAAGAAATTGTAATGCACGATTATCACTGTATACTTTTACGTGCTTACCAGAAAGAAAGAAACGGAATTTGTTAAATGCCCAAACGATAGCTAAAGCTTCTACTCAGTAACGGAATAATTTTTTTCAGAATTTTTTAGCACTCGCCTAGCAAAAGCAATGGTTTTCTAAACAGTAGTGTCATTTTCTATGGCTTCTTGAAATAAATGGGCACAAAGACCGACTTTAGAGGAATCCGTGCTAAGGCAGAAATCTTGTGACAGATCTGGATGAGCTAGTATTGGCACGTTAAGTAGCGATTCTTTCAAAGAATTGAAATTTTTTCCAGTGAGAGAACAAAGTTTTGGAGTCACTAGAATTTGCATATTCAGAAAACGACGGTAAAAATTTACGAGACCTAGAAAACTGCGGTCTTGTCCTTTTGTGGATGGAACTGGAATGGCTCTGATTGCTTCTAACTTTTCAGGATCCGGCTGAATGCCTTCGGAAGAAATAATATGTCCCAAAAACCTCACCTTTGACCTACCGAATTCAGACTTTTCCAAGTTAACTGTAATTCCAGATTCTGCAAAAATATGTAACACGCTGTTGAGGATGATTATGTTGTTCCCATGAGGCTTCTGCTATCAGAATATCTTCCACATATAAGGTGAGGTGACGTTTTAAGGAATCAGGTAATATGGAATTTAGCCCGCGAATGAATGCTGCCGAAGAAATGTTCAAACCAAAAGGAAGTTTCCGAAACTGATAAACGCCGAAACAAAGAGAAGCTGTGTATTTTCTTCATTCTGGATGAAGTTCGATCTGATAAAAGCTGGATCTGAGATGACCACATGACAACACTTTTACACCATTAAAATTTTGAAGAAGTTCTTCCATCGTTCGCGGCCTGTCTGTTTCAGGAATGATAACAGTATTGACTTGGCTCAAATCCAAGACAAGTCTGATCGATCCATTTTTCTTCTCGACAACATGTAATGGTTTGTTGTATGAGCTTACTGCAGGCTCAGTGCCCTCGTCAAGCATAGGTTGTATTTCTGTTCTAACACCGTCCCTATAATGTGCTGGTATTACGTACGGTCTAACACAAAATTTAGTATGCTCACGAACACGAAATTGGTATTGAAATCCCTTGATTGTTCCTGTTTTGTGAGTAAAAACTGTGGAATATGCTTGTAAAATCTCAAAAAGGTCCTGCCTATCAATGTCATTACAGTTCTCAATTGTTTGGATTTTATGCTTAGTTAACTCATTAGTATCAAATACGCCATTGATATCATCCCTGTCAGTACTTGCAGAGAGATTGTTAGTGTCAAGTTCCGTTTAACAGAAGGTCAAGCCGATTAATTTCCTCATCATGGTTTGAGAGCCAATCTTCAAATTTCAAAGCAATTGACTTACTTTCTTTCTCCAAACTTACTTCAGCATTGTGAAAGTTTAAGATTGCTTTGTATTCATTCAAAAAGTCTACTCCCAATATAATTTCCGTCGACAATAATGGAACAATCAGAAAGTTCATAGAGAAGCTGTGGCTTTGACAAAAGAATTCTAAGCTGGTTTGTTGGCGTACATCTACACTTTTCCAAAAATTGCGCCTTGTAATTTAATCTTATGTAAAGGAAGTGTGGTGCAATCGTTCGATTTGTTGCATTTGCTAAAAGCTGTTTCATTAATTACTGAAATGGGACTGCCAGAGTCAAGTACTGCTGTAAATTTTCGTCATTTACTGTAATGTGAATCACAGGATATGCAATGTTTTTATGTTTTACGTCGTGTTCCTGGAGTAAGATGTCCCTAATGTCTTCCATTTTTACGTAATTACTAGCCACGGCAGCCACGTCGTCAGCTTCATAAGTACATATTGTGGCTGCCAGCGGTGTGAGTCATTGCCTACTGTCTCTTTGTTTGCGCGCATCGTTATTGGCATTAGGAGGCCTAACTTCTACAAATTCACCTTGTCGAGAGGGCCCTGTCCTGTTTGAATCCCGCCAGTTCTGATGCAATTCAGGTCTGTCGTGACGATCATATCGGTAGATTCCATGGTTTCTTTCTTGTCGGTCACGTGGTGAATTTCTCCCTGAATCGTAACTGTGCTCTGGACTGTTGCGTCTGAAGTTATTCTGTCTCCCTTGATAATAATTATTTTGGTTCCCATATTCTGTTTCTCTGATTGTCTTTGTGGTAGTCATTACCACGGAGAGGTGATCTTTCCCTGTAATTATTACTACTCTGCCAACGGTTGTCATACGGGTGGTGTCTGTTTTAGTCACGATTTACGTGGTAAGAATACCCTTGTCGTGTCCATTTATTATTTCTGTCATCGCGGAATTGTGACGGATGTGACCTGTAATTGTTGTTTTCCTGGTTTCACGTTCCGCGATTGTCAGTGTCAGTTTCCAGTTCTTGTAACAGTCCCTGAAAAGCTTCAATGTCGTCTTTGCAACGTCCTGCCAAAATAATATGTTGTAAATGTTCAGGCAATTTGATTAAGCAAATGCGGATGATTTCTAATTGGCTGTAAGGGTTTGACAGGTATTGATTCTTGTGCAACATGTCTTCAAAATATTTCACAAAACTGGAAAATTCAGATTGTTCGAAATGTTTCATCATTATGATGCAATGTTTTACTCGGTCTTGTGTAGCTTGAGACCAATATGCTGAGAGGAAGGCATGATAAAATTCTGCTTCACTGTGACAATCGTGAATAACCGATCGCATTCTTTCAGCTGGTTCATTCTCTAAGTAGCCACATATAAATTCCAATCTGTGGTCTAATGACCAGTTGGGAGGAAAACAATGAGAGAATTGATGGAGCCACGCTTGTGGATGAATGTCGTTGCCAGAATTCTTAAATGTTTTGAATTTACGTGTGGTAATGAACAGCTTATAGTCAAAATCATCGTGTCGGCGAGTCGCATATCGGTCATTGTTACGTCGTGTCGGCGGTTCCATTTCAAAATTCTGTGCACCTTGCCAATTTCTTTCATAATTTCCGAAATGCCCTGTGTTATTATTTTGCGGCTTCTCCGTATTTCCAAGTCCCTCTTCCCGTGTTCGAGCGCGAGTGTCCCCTGAAATATGTAATTTTTTTATTACTTGTGCCAACTGGTCTTATACTTCCCGGATTTCTCTTTTGTGTTGCGTATTTATTTGATTCTGATTTTGTTTGAATTTCGTAATTTGTTCATACTCTGTGTCAGTGATGGCTACAGGTCTTGGGTCACTCAGATCATCATCTACCTTTGTAGATAAGTTAGTGAACTGATCCGAAAGTTCGGTTACTTTCTCCGATAGTGTACTTTTTTCCTCAGCGTGTTTTTCTGAACCAAGTTTCAGAGTGTCCATTTGTGTTGAAATATTATCTACTGCGTCCTTTAAGTTTTCCTGAGTTTTTGCAAGTTGCGTAACCGAATCGGTAGATGCAACTGAGTCAATTTTAGCTTGCAAGGTCTCACGATTTCTTTTATGGCTGCTTCGTGATCCTGTCAAGAACCAAGAGAACTTATTTAAACAGAAATTACGAATGCATTGTTATCGTGAACAGATGACACAGTGTTATTGTGTGTGTACATTCTTGCTTGTTAGTTGTATGATTACGTAATGACTATAAGGCTCACATACTTACAGCATATACCAGTACTGCTGACGTGATTTTAATGCAAAATTTTGGTTTATTTGAGAATAAATTCTGGATTTGAAGTACTTTCTGTGAGATTAAAGATGACTTAGTATTTGGTTTCTTTGACAGCTACACGATTATATCACGATGCTACTAATGTGACAATTTACATTGTTGCTTTTGCGGTGTATCTGTTTTATATCTGCACAGTTTTTCTGAAATCTTCTGGAAAGTAAAACATGTTTTAGTAGTAACTTTTGTGGTATAGCTACAATGAGACAGCCTTTTCCGTAGCACAACAATACGTTACAGTACAGTACTTTCTTCATCACAGCAATAAGCATAATAACTAAGATACCTATACGCAAAGCATTTCACTTTTGTTTATGAGGAGGTGGGTACATTGACTTCAGCAGAACTTTGCTTACAGAGGACGATAACTACGACAGTTCCACAGAATTATCTTACAGCAAGACGCACATTTAGCGCTACAGGACACGCATGTGAGTGATTAATTTTGTACTTAAAACAATTATGTTTAAAGATTTTGGAATTACAATGATACAAGGGTTTTCCGTGATACATTTCATTCCATTGCTGTAATCTGTAACACCTGAGGGTATAATTTCATTAATCCTCAGGGGGGTACACGCTTACTTTGTGTACTGTCTGTCTGGCAAGCATAAACAAAAGTGAAATGGTTTGCGTATAGGTATCTTGGCAATCACAAGGAGCCCTAGCTAATATGGTATTTGCTTATACAACTTTACACGTCGGTACCATATTTCTCTAACACACAAATTACACAGCTATCTGATCATTTAACTGAGAGACAAACATTGTTTTTACTACATCAGTGACATGGTTACGCAATTACACAGTTGTATAACTTCGCACTAATGAAACTGGGTTTTGTCTGTAATGTGTGAACTGTTCATACGTTTTCGGAACCATTGTGATACTATGAGAGCTTCGAATGATGTATTTGGTATGGGATCATGATTTTTAAAGTACATTGGAGGTAGATGTCACTATTGAAATGAGGAGAGAATTTTTTTGAGGTTTTGAAATTATTGCAGAAAGCTACGACGTTTTAGAGATTTGACTGAGGTGTTATGATATTATTACGACGACGATATATATTATGCTGTTGAGGAATGTTTATTATGATATGTATTTATTATGATGAAATATTGAAGTGTCGACGAATAGGTACATGTGTAATAAGGTAAGGAATAGTGAGTAGTGGTTAGGGACTCTGGTTTGTGAAACCAAGAATCGTACTTTAAGAGTTATGAAATGTGTGTGTATGTGTAATGTATCACAATGCCTGCAAAAATTTTTTGGATGCTGTTATATTTATAGGTTTTGTTTCTACACATCCGTAACGCAAATTCTCGACCTGTGAAATTTTTTTTATATGAGGATGTGAAAATTACCGAACTATCAGCTTAATAAGTCACAGCTGCAAAATACTAACACGAATTCTTTACAGACGAATGGAAAAACTAGTAGAAGCCAACCTCGGGGAAGATCAGTTTGGATTCCGTAGAAACACTGGAACACGTGAGGCAATACTGACCTTACGACTTATCTTAGAAGAAAGATTAAGGAAAGGCAAACCTACGTTTCTAGCATTTGTAGACTTAGAGAAAGCTTTTGACAATGTTGACTGGAATACTCTCTTTCAAATTCTAAAGGTGGCAGGCGTAAAATACAGGGAGCGAAAGGCTATTTACAATTTGTACAGAAACCAGATGGCAGTTATAAGAGTCGAGGGACATGAAAGGGAAGCAGTGGTTGGGAAGGGAGTAAGACAGGGTTGTAGCCTCTCCCCGATGTTGTTCAATCTGTATATTGAGCAAGCAGTAAAGGAAACAAAAGAAAAATTCGGAGTAGGTATTAAAATTCATGGAGAAGAAATAAAAACTTTGAGGTTCGCCGATGACATTGTAATTCTGTCAGAGACAGCAAAGGACTTGGAAGAGCAGTTGAATGGAATGGACAGTGTCTTGAAAGGAGGATATAAGATGAACATCAACAAAAGCAAAACAAGGATAATGGAATGTAGTCTAATTAAGTCGGGTGATGCTGAGGGAATTAGATTAGGAAATGAGGCACTTAAAGTAGTAAAGGAGTTTTGCTATTTGGGGAGCAAAATAACTGATGATGGTCGAAGTAGAGAGGATATAAAATGTAGGCTGGCAATGGCAAGGAAATCGTTTCTGAAGAAGAGAAATTTGTTAACATCCAGTATAGATTTAAGTGTCAGGAAGTCATTTCTGAAAGTATTCGTATGGAGTGTAGCCATGTATGGAAGTGAAACATGGACGATAAATAGTTTGGACAAGAAGAGAATAGAAGCTTTCGAAATGTGGTGCTACAGAAGAATGCTGAAGATTAGATGGGTAGATCACATAACTAATGAGGAAGTATTGAATAGGATTGGGGAGAAGAGAAGTTTGTGGCACAACTTGACCAGAAGAAGGGATCGGTTGGTAGGACATGTTCTGAGGCATCAAGGGATCACCAATTTAGTATTGGAGGGCAGCGTGGAGGGTAAAAATCGTAGAGGGAGACCAAGAGATGAATACACTAAGCAGATTCAGAAGGATGTAGGTTGCAGTAGGTACTGGGAGGTGAAAAAGCTTGCACAGGATAGAGTAGCATGGAGAGCTGCATCAAACCAGTCTCAGAACTGAAGACCATAACAACAACAACATGACACTGTCACTGCTGTCGTAAATATTTCGGTAAGAAAGTTAAGTGACCTTCAGGTAATGCGTCGTGGACGCCCAGCAGTGCCACCTGCCTGGAGAAAAAGCCATTAGGTGGAGAAAGAGAGAGACCATTAACCTCAGTATTCACGTTCCTTTGTAGAAAGCATCACAAATACGACACGCTCATTACTTGGAAACATATGGTTATACTGTGGAGCACGTACTTTGTGCTACTTACTGAAACGCTTATGAATTGATGGGAAATATTCTCACATCTGCACACCTGATTATGACAAGCGTCTTTCAACGAGGGTTGAGAGAATTTCTACTAACTTATGAAATGCCACATGACTACTGAATGATATTTTTATGCTTCGCTTTTCATAGTTGCTTATTTCATTTGATATCTGGTTTCTAGCTGTTACAGCATTGGTTTTACAGAAAAAAATTAAATGCATTTGCAAATGTGAACACTTTCTGTCAACAGATCTATTAAATAATAATTTTATGATCCACATGCTTCGAAAAAGGAGCACTTGGAAAGGAAAGTACAATAAGAAGGGATCAATAACAGCTACTGCATACATAATTTTCTTTTCAACTACTTGGTAATTTTTTTCGTAGAATAACTTCTTGTGGTGCACCCCTTTAATTGCATAGACATTAGGATGTGAATAGACATGGCCATCTTTACTGTAATATTTTTTCTGCTTGAGCTTTGTCATGTTTAGGTATAAGTTACAGCATTTGCTGCTGCTGTTGGACAGGCATCGTGCTACTGAATTTGACTTTGTATTACTCTTTTAAGCCAGTTTTACTACTGATTTATTTCTCTTGTTGCTGCACAGTGGCTTTTATTAGTTCTAATGTTGCATTTGCTTTGCTAATTTATATTTATTACTGCTTGCTTTGCCAATTTGCATTTTTTGTCATTGCTGTTTGTGTTAATTGTTTTGTGCTGCTGCATTGCCTCATCCCTTAGTTTTGCATCTGAGCTCAGTAGACTTAAGTTAGCTTAAGATGGGGTATGCTATATAGGAGAATGAGTTATGATGAATTGGAAGAAATGCATTGAGAAGTTATACGAAAAATTGCAGAATGAGATTTTCACCCTGCAGCGAAGTGTGCGCTGATATGAAACTTCCTGGCAGATCAAAACTGTGTGCGCGACTGAGACTCGAACTCGAGACCTTTGCCTTTCACAGGCAAGTTCTCTACCATCTGAGCTACCGCAGAAGTAAAGCTGTGAGGACCGGGCGTGAGTCGTGCTTTGGTAGCTCAGATGGTAGAGCACTTGCCCGCAAAAGCCAAAGTCCCCATATACGAAAAATGTTTGTAAAAGAAAAGGTACTGTACAATAAAGAATAATTATTTTAAAAGAGGATGAATGGAATAGCGAGAGCAGGCTTAGATAGGACTTTTTGGGAATAATGATGAACAAAGGGAGACCTTCATGCAAAATACTGCAGTAAAACAAACCCTGTCCTTTCCTTTTGTGTTATCCCTCTATGTGTTTGTGTACCCTTATGTATTTGTGTTCTTGCTGCCTTTGTGTGTTTAGTTAATAAGATTTATGTTGTAGAATTTTTCTAGTACTAAGCTACATTCACTATGATGAGGAATGCTGTTATCCTCAAATATAATTTGCATTTATAATATGCTATTTTCTTTGTAAAGATGTTTAGACATTATTTATTCTGTTCTGTTTTAATGCTCATGTGTGGAATCAATGTTTCGAAAACTATTCTCATTATTTTATGTATTTACTTATATCATAATTCCTGTAACACTGATGTATATGTTACTTCGATTCTTTTGTAAAGCCCATATCACTATAAATGTTATCTGTATTGTTATATTCTTTAATGATGTATTTTGTACCTTTGTTTATTGTATTCTCATGTTATAATATTGTAATTGACACCAGTTTATCAAATTAAGTAACTTTTAAGCATTCATTTCACTGCACACATTTCTGTTGATCATAGTATATGCACAATATGTGAGAAGTTGGGACTGTTCCTGTTTGCACGTGTGTTAATAATTCAGCAAGGGACTGGTTGACAGCATTGCTGTTTCTAAGGACAATTCCAAAAACTTTGAGAGTGCACAAGTGGTGGTTTATGGACTTGCTATATTGTCCGCAAGACTCTTCGATGGTGATTGCGCACCTGTACAGTCGCAACAGATGGCTGCTGGCCGTCTCTACAAGGCCTACAGTGGGTCTACATCTTTTATGACTCACCAATACCATTATTTCTACAAGGAGTGCAATGGGTCTGCACCTCTGGTGGCCCACCAATACCGTAATCTCTACCAGGACTACAGTGGGTCTGCTCTGTGATGACCTACCTACCTACCTACCAATATTTTTCAAAACTTCGACTGACTCTGCTGTGGGTTTGCTCTGTTGTGGCCCATTACCTGTGTGCATGTCGAGAGTCAGCACTGTCTTTCGGTTGGAAGGACAACACTACTACTTCAAGACTGCATGGAAATCCACTACTTCCGTGTGCATTCTCATTTACTGCTCAGAATTTGAGAAAAAAAAAAAACACTGCAGTTTTACTGTGATGAACGATCAGGACTGTCTTTATGGACTGTGAGAAAATTTTAGCTTTTGACCAACATTGTACCGATAAGTGTGTACATTTCATTTCTTTGTTATTGTAATTATGAAATTTTTTTTCAAATCTGTATTGGCCACTGCCCAAAACCATTTGTAAAAATTTTTGTGGGGAGCATGGGGGCTATGTAAGTAGGCTGTTTAGGTTCTTATATTGGTAACGCCACTGTCACCTAGCGCTCTGTATGAAAATCACTGGCTGTGCTGTGTGCAGTCTGTGGCTGGTTTGCATTGTTGTTGGCTATCGTAGTGTTGGGCAGTTTGCTGTTAACAGCACGTAGCGTTGTGCAGTTGGAGGGGAGCTGCCAGCAGTGGTGGATGGCGGGGGGGGGGGGGGGGGAGGGGGGGGAGATGGCGGAATTTTGAGAGCGGATGATCTGGACGTGTGTCCATCAGAGACAGTACATTTGTAAGACAGGATGTCATGAACTGCTATATATATTATGGCTTTTGAACACTGTTAAGGTAAATACATTATTTGTTCTCTATCAAAATCTTTCATTTGCTAACTATGCCTATCAGTAGTTAGTTCCTTCAGTAGTTAGAATCTTTTATTTAGCTGGCAGTAGTGGCGCTCGCTGTATTGCAGTAGTTCGAGTAACGGAGATTTTTTGGAGGTAAGTGATTCATGAAATGTATAGGTTATTGTTAGGCAAGGCCATTCACTTGTACAGATTATTGAAAGTCAGATTGCGTTGCGCTAAAAATATTCCGTGTCAGTTTAGTGTTGATCAGAATAAGTAAAGAGAGAAATGTCTGAGTACATTCAGTTCTGCTCAGCTGTTTGAAGATCGAATAATGTAAGAGGTTTATCAGCACAGTAATTCAATAATTTTTGTAAGGGGACGCTTCATATTTGGTATTGGTCAAATTAAGCTTAGCTTCTCTTCCGTGGTATATGTACCCCTAACTAGTGAGGGTCAAGTGTGTAAAAACTTTATTAGTAATGTTGGAACGAGTGCAGGTATGATTACAAATTTGCCATCAACTACTGCCGCACAAGATTTTCCCTCGAATGCTTTTAAAGCCTCTGCAGGCTAGTTATCGTCAGGTTTTGCTTTACCTTTGGCACAACAGTACAGTTTTGTACGCTGCATTATAGGATTCGACTCACTGCATGCAACAGAGCGAACTTGCCATATTTTCGTTCGGCACATGTCTTGCTGCACTGTCAGGCACTGTTGCCTGTATTATTAATAAAGCTCTGCGAAATTTTGTGTGTGCAAAAAGCAGTATGTTACTTACGCATTGTTATGTAACTGACAGACTTGAACGTTTCCACACTAAAACATCACAAGTAAAACCAATTTTGACCATAGTGGGCACCGAATATTTAGTTTTAATACATAGTTTTTTTTTATCAAACTAAGCAATTTTAGCAGATTTTTGATGCCTGCAATATCCTGCTTCCGGTATATTATACTAATTAAAAACACTAGCTCTTTTAGAAAAATTTAAGTGGCATCTTGTTTATCAAGAATTCTGTGTTCTAGGTATGTCTTTCAATACAGAAATACATGTTTTCTCAAACGAGAATTAGCAGTCCTGGCAGCGCATCCAGTCAGTCATCGGTGTTACTGACAGATACACTTTCATGCTCAGGGTTTGTAAAAGCAACATTAAATGTTGAGAATTAAAGAATGAAGGTTATAAATGAAATATAAAAAACGAAAAGCTCAATCGTAATTACTCACATGGATTTACAGAAGACAATCCTGTACTACAGCTCACACAAGCGCACTTTTATATGTGACTTCAATTAATACTAATACTTTATGTGGGGAAAGTAGCCAAGCCATTAAAGATTTCTAAATGCAAAGAGCGCATTCAATGTTAAAATGATGAATTTGTATTCCAGTTGAACAGAAACAGGTATACTTGACGGTACTTATATTTTTTATTTACGAAACTTGGATTTCCACATCACCATAGAGGTACCAAGCATGATGCGTTACTCATTGTTTTACATGGCGAGTATCCCCAGTAGGCCTATAAACCATGGTGCATGCAACTACATGCACAAACATTAGGAGCAGATCAATTTCCCTACGTTATGTTTATTACATACTCACCACACCTTCAGTTTTTGAATGCTATACAATCTGGAACATTTAAGCCAGCGTTACAAAAAGACAAAAGATGTTATGATTGAAGAAAAGGACATCATCATTGCCCCTGTAACAAATTCAGGTGTCCTATCTGTGTTTCTTAAGAATTTGTAATTTACCATCTAGTTCCCGGTCGTCATTATGTTTTCTAACTGAAGAGAAGTTGTCAGCAGCTTCTTGTGTCACAATGACTGCACTGTGAACATTGTACCATAATGTAAAAAATAATTCACTGAGGTAACAATCACTAATCACATCGAATAGTTGTGATGTCGCGCTCTCCTCGGTTTCACCTGTCACAATTTACTTACTAGCTAACTGCCAACACATCAAATCAATGCAACTGTGTGTATCTCGCTTTATTTGTAATTGTGGCAAACCATATTGTGGGGACAGAGGTTATGAAATTTTGTTTGTATGTTTACTTTGTATCTATGTAAAAGATACAGGGAGTGCTACTACGTGACTTAACCTCAGTGTGTTGTGTTTGGTTACCATACGTCCTCCAATCTGCTAAGTTTATAATACCACTTGAGCAGTAGAACACTACCTGGAAGAGAAGATTGGGCAAGGCTGAGGCGCCTGCAAGCCATAGTTACTACAGGGTGGCCACAATGAAACGATTTGGAATTTGGCGACGACAGTTTGATAATTTATGCACAATATCAGTATCAATTGTGCCAAGTTACAACTTGTTCATATTTCGTTTCAGTCTCATACTTTCCTTGTTGGTTTTATTTTCAACATCCTTTTTCCCCATTACCTACAGTGTGTCCAGGGTACAGATTTAATAATGTAAAATGTTATGAGACGAACTTGAGATATTTATAGGTTGCTGGCCCCTACAATTAGGCTAACTTGAAATATTTCGTGTGCTCCCTTGTGACATTTCGTAACGCCTTAGTTCACATAAATGAGTGTCAGTAGCAATGTGGTTTATATAGCAGGAAGTGTTGTTTGTGCTCTCTCTCACGGAGCTATAGTTTGTTACGCGGCTACAGCATGGTTTTCGGGCCAAGTAGTGATTACAACGAACTGACGACGTTCCCAGTCATACAACAATCAAGAAATGAGACAAATGGCTGTCGGCCACCACACAAAACACGCAGTTCCTGACGCTATTGTTGAAGTGGTCTCTACACAATTCCAGCGAAGCCCTCTGAATTCAGTCTGATGAGCAGGTAGATAGTCACCTTTGACAGCACCTTATGTCGCCCATCAAAGATTGCACCTGGAATTGTCCGAAACATTGGAGTGAAGTAGTATACAGAGTAGATACCTGTTGCGTCACTGAACGTTCGCACATCGGGTTGTATTAAGTGTGTGAAAGGAAACAGTTACCATAACAACACAAAGATACGGCCAATAAATACCACTATTGCTTCCCAGCTAATTATGTTTTATACTACGGTTCATTTAACCCAGACACACCGTATTTTGCAGGGAAAAGTGTTTTGCCTTTCGTGACTAGCATAATATTGTGTCTTGGATAAGGAGTTGGGGCTCAATGTACCACGATGATCATAGCTGTTTTACTTGCCTGTTTTGATGGAACTTAAGCAGTTGTGTATTAAAGTAACATTTGCCCATCACATTTATTCGTATAACCAACTACTTCCACAGCACAAAATAACGATCTACTGATTATTTCACTGTTTATTTTAGTTGTGTAAACAAGTAACTATGGTGACCACTAAATACTAAGGAAACACAGCAGCAACAAGAATTTTGAGCTACTCTACTCTCTTACTGTTGGAATACGATAAAGGATTGTGCAACAGCTTGAGGAGAAACATTAAGCCTGCAAGCCTGCTCTGGCACATTTTGCTACAGTATCTCAACCCAAATTAAAAACCACTTATTTGCTCAATAGTTGGAATATTACTGCATGATGTAAGCAATGACGTAGAATGGATGTAGATGTGGTATATAAAATTCATCTGGTCTGTCTCACCTTAGATACTTGCTAGTCTGATCAGTCATTCAAAATACTTGATCCTATTGTGCTGGAGAGGGTAAAAAGCTTCACATAAGTTACAATAACTGCCTATATGTTCTAACTGCCACACCCCCACGCAAGACCAATCTAGATCGTAATCAGGGACTGGGAGGAAAGTGGACAAACTCACTACAACCAATGAGACTGAATTTCCCATGGTCTCCGGTTTTCACATGGCGTGTGAAGCATCGACCGAGTTCTAATACTTCATACCGTTTTTCGATTGGCATTATGCTCACAATTCACTGAAATGGTAACCTTTTACGAAGGAATGATATGCATTACATGGCCTGCACATCATCGCTTTGTCTCAAACTACTGTGCCCAAGTGTACCACTGAGGTTTTCTAAATTCATTTTATTTTGACCATTACTCCTTAAAAGAATTACCAAAATACAGGAAATTTATGTGACCTAAAATACGTATTATTTGCGATTTTAAGACTGTATTTGTAATTATTTTTACAAAATCTTTAAAATAATGCTCTGTTTATTCCCCTACTGTTTTTTGTATACTGTGCTATGGATCTTGTGAGTTAAGCACCGCCTGTCTGATGTTTCATAATTTCTTTCAACTGGTATCTTTTACTCCATCGTCTCATTAACTGAACTAGATATCTTTCAGATGGTATATCATAGTATCATCTACTTGAATTTTTTTTTTCAGCTTGCTTATAGGTCGCCGGATTGGGAATGTGTTCCATGTGCAGACTATGCCCGTGTCAGTCACTCCTGGCTGGAGCTGATCACCTCATCTTCCTCCATCCGTCGTTCTGAATGTGTGCCAATCACTGTGTATCTGGCACATTACGGCTGGGTTCGTCTACAGTATTTCACACCAGGCACTTTAAACCCCTGCTCTGTGCAGAACTTGTGGGTGAACTGAAAAAAAAAAAAAAAACAAATACGCTTTCACAGACAGCCCATTGGTTAGTTTTCTTATAGTGAATGTACTTTACCTAACACCACATTCCAAAAGGTGAAATGGCTAAACTGCCTTACCCACACAGTGTTTAGCCACTTTTTGGGTTGTTATTCCTCGAATCACTTATCGTCTTCCTGTTGGTTTGTTAAGTTCATGCACCACTGTCCCCCAGTTGAGATTACATACACATATGTCTGAATGACAGACATTTGAATTAGGAAAGGGAAATGATGAAACCACTCACCTTGCACAAAGTACTCTCACTCAATCCATTGCTCATCCACATGTTGCATATGCTCTTCACACCTCACTGAAGCTCAGCTATACTGAGCATATTATGCATTGGGAGAAAGCACTTTTGATTCTGGTGTTAAGCCCCCAGTAAGTACAATGTTTCTACTATTAATATTATGTCCCTTTCGTCCCAGCCAAATACAAGATGAAATGGGAAACTTTTCACCATGAGCACACTTCTCACATTTCCAATTGTTGACTTCCGTACAACTTTTCCTCTTTAAAGCTGAGCTGGGTATAAATAATACTTGTTGCATCATCTCGAAGTTCACGTTAAATCAACACATTGGAGACAATACCGTGTCTTCTGATGAGGTGCCCCAGAAACTTGGATGTTTAAATCAAGAAGTAAATCATAATCACGTCATAAAGCAATTTACATATCACTAAAGTACACGGACAGAAAGGTGAATACAATCCATTCATAAGGATATGTATTTTAGTTGGACACATTGCTATAAAAACACCTGCAATCACAAGATCACAAATCGGGGGGACAAATCTGAACAGGTTTCAAATGAGGCAAATACCATCCTAACATTAGATAGTTTAAAATGTAGAGGACATAAATAAACCGTACACAACTGGTTATAATTCTTGTTATGAACTATTCACTACACAACTGGTAAATTAAAAACAAAGTTGACTTCATTATGAATGATGCTGTATGTATATATTTCGATGACGTTCCGGTATGTCGATCATGAAGCGAGACTATTTCATTTTAACTGCAGTCTTTTGGTGCTCAAACATTCTCTGCATAATACACTTTAATTTGGTGGTATGGTTGTAAGTATGTTATGCCCGGATACAGAAATGGAAAATTAGGAATGCCTTCTAATCTACCGACAGTTCACTCAGTTTTTAGGTTGTTGATTCACCAGCAATGCACCATCTTTAAACCTCTTAGCACCTTGCAGTACATGTTGCATTATTACATATATGCTTTGGGCAACTTGTCTTGATTCTGGTACAAGGATATTGACATTTTGAGTTGTAGATCCTCCACACAGGTGTACAATACTCACGAAAACTGGCAATGGCAGTGAAATGAACCCGCACATGAAATGTACAGGGCGTTTCGCGCCAATAGGAAGGACTACTGGAAGCGTCCAGAGGGTGAGAAACTGGCTGGCAAGTGAGGGACCCACTGTCGTGGCCGCTACCTCGCCGACCCCCTTGCCTACCCCTCGTGACAACTTCTGGACCTGTCATTGGTGGTTTGTCGAAGAAAGTTGGTGTCTCACTCAGCGATACCACAGCAGCAACCGTAGGTCAGTGCAAGAGCGTGGGAGCTGGCGAAGTACTGCAGGTTACTTCACACAACTGCTCACGCTACTGCCTGACGCTAGGTTAAAATGGTGGAAATAAAATATAATAAAACAATTTACTATTACTCGTTACCAGGTACAATTCATTACCCCTACCACGCGAGCTGGTTACTGGTCAGTGAATGTGACAATGGTTGGCGCTAATCACTCTTAATGACCAATTCAAAACCCATTTTTCATTTCACGTACATGGTAGGCGACCGACATTGTTTTTTCTTATAAGGTGTCTTAAACCTAATGGAGGCTTCCAAAGCTGGTTACAAAATCTGCGGTAGCTGCAGGAGATATAGTGTTTGATATTTTACCTTACAGTACCATTACCCACTGGTGTTACTTTACTCGTCCATAATTTGGAGTCTCTGTTACTAAGACTGTCTGTCTTTTACACTTCGAGGTCGGTGCAACAGCTGATAGTCGATAGCATGGGCAGAGCCAAGGTGGTGCTGGTGGGCGTAGTGGCTGACACCAGCTGGGCTGCAGCTGAGCCAAAGTGCTGTGGGAATTGTGTCTGAGGAGGCTCAGAGTGATTCGTCTAACTGTGCGTAAACTAACAGTGAGTGACAGATACGGTTAGTGAATGAGCCTGTGAGAGGCGTAATTAGCAACTGAACAAACCAAGTATCAATCATTTTCATTACAAATAGTTTTTACTCCTGGCATCCAGTAACCACTTTCCTAGTAAGCTGCTTTTACCATACTTCCTTAAAACTTGAGTATACAATCATACAAAACGCTATTGGGAGAGCCACGCCTGTGAATTAGGGTGTCTCATCAGACGTTACCCACAGTATTCACCGCCTAGCCAGGGATGTGGCACAACCTGCCCTGGAGGCTCGCCGGATTTTCAGTGGGTAGATTTATACAAATTCCATACAGTATAGCGAACGACCAATAGAGCTACAGGCACAGACGTGGCACTGATAATGACGACTAGATGGGAAGAATTCCGAATGTGCCATCCAGCAATATTCGCAGTACCAAACGGAGTGGTGAAGGAACACAGTTCGCGACAATCGACAAGCAGCAAGCAGCAACAGTTGCCTTGCAGTTCTACCCCTGAAGGTCTGGCATGCATTGCTCAAGTGTGAAGCATTTGTCACCTTCCTAAATCTTTGCTTTAAGTAGGACGCTGTTGACGCCTGACAAAGACCTTAGTAAAGCGAAAGGATCACAGCAACAAGGTAGGAGCGGTATTTCGGTATAATGTGGCTGGAAAAGAATGTGGTAGTTTTGGTACTGTCTAAGGCATTAGTCCCGATTAACCCCGCTAGCTACTCATCAACAGAAGCAAGAAACGCGGAATGGAGCTGACAACTTGTCAATGGGCTAAGTGATGAAAGCGGGAGGGTCAAAACATTAACTGCAGCAGTATGCGGTCATGGGCGCCCACTGCCAATTTCAACATATCGGACGCAGGTGCACCGCACCCCGTCGGTAGCGTAAATAACGTCATCAGAATCGATTAAATCTTACTCTGTCTACCGCAGAAATCAGCACGTGCCTAGCCTCGTCAATAGACAGATAAGAAGTTTCGCGTTTCTGTTTCACTAAGCGCGTAGTGACGTGCCCACCTAGCAAGCTTTTTGCAACTGTGTGTGCCTTATTGTGGCATACACGACAGAGGTCGTGGCGACGCTGGTAGTGTATTATTCAGAACGCATCTAAGTGCAGGCAACTCCTATTGGTTCTCATGGTCTAAGCTTTGCTATCTCCCATTCTATTGGGATTTTTTCTGTACCTAAACTATTGGAGTAACAGGCGGTGCACACATTGTACTTGTATTCAGTATGGAAAGTATTTGTTTCATGCAGTGCATTGCGAACAAATCTCTCAGTGAGAGCAAATAATTGTTTACATCACTTCGAGAACGAAGTATATCCTCGTATTTGGAATGTTTCCTTCAATTGTTTTTTCTAATGAACAAAGTTGCAATAATATGAATTATCCGTGTCTGCTGTTTCGCAATAGCTCAGCGAGTGTCCTCTTTAACAGCATTAAATCCTTTTTATATATTACGCCATGAAATAAAAAGACACATCAAAATATGTAAACAGGCTCAGAGACAGCTATGCCCACCGTCATAAAATACATAATAAAGCATAAAGGCAGAGATCCAAACTCTTATGCTGAATACGAACATTGCCATATACGTTCTTTTATTAGCTAGAACAGAGGCTTTTGCGGTAACTTTTCTCGTGTTTTTTCTGTTATTTACTTCCATTTCTAGCCTGGTATATTACATGTCGAAGTCCTGAGCAGTGTCCGCTTAATGGTTCTCCATACACTTTACAGTGCGTCATGAATTCCTATATTGTTTCTGCTTGTCACTAAGAGCGTATATTTAAGAAATTTTGGCTGTCAAATGCCTTAATACTGGGGATATATTCATTGATCATTTTCTATCATTCCACGATCTCTCCCTTTGTGCCTGCGCTATTCATTACCTTAAGTCATCACTGATGGCATCTGCGATCATTTATTCAACCTACTTGCAATATCCTATGAATTATTGTAGTTGATGGAGATCTCGCAGATAAAGACAGTTCATTCTACCAGCGACGAACTTTCCTTGGTGTCTGAAAATCTCTGGTCAGAGTGGTAATTCATGGACAGTAGGTTGTGTTTTCTTTCTGATTTGTAGCGAGAATTTTCTTGTGTGTTTTGTAAGGACAACTATGTCTGGTGAAATCAACACAGTTTTTTAATGTGGAGAGGGGAGACTGCGGCTGTGTTCCAAAGTTTTCTAGCTGCGTTATGTAAAGCTACCAGATGCTGTAGCCTCGACGCAGTCACTGTGGCGTGAAACCAGTGGCATGTGCTGTAGTCAGCAGCATCGGTAACGAGCGTACCTCTGGAGCGAGAGTGGCCCACTCGGGCCTTTATGCCAACCTGTTCACATGGCTGAGAAACGTCGGAAGCAGTATCTGGCTCGTTGGCGCAGTAGTTCGATCAGCATCAAATTTTAATAGTCGATACCTCTCGCCACGGTTACATATGAAAAGCTGTTAGTACACTCCCGTTACGTTTTGTGGCAAATGGATACAGCTGTAAATACTGCACATTTGTAAGTTGGTTACGCATGCTCAGGTCCTCGTGTTGTGATTACAGTTACAAAATAAATGGCAGCTCGCGCCTTAATTTGAATGAAACGAAACGGAAGAGGATCAGTAATGGACGTTACTTACATCATATCTTGAGAACTTCAGGGTATTTGTATTAGTATCTTAATGTGCGTTATCTGCGTAGTTTGAAAGTTCTGCAAGGATTAAGTTCACTTGGGCACTTTTTGACTATACTGACATAGTATGTTGTCTCTCTCCCACGTAGCAAGGTTTTCCACGAAAATGCATATCGTAGCGGGCCCTTGCTAAAATATGAATCTCCGTTAATCACCCATGCTACAGTGACGGATAGGACGGCCAAGTCTGCTGGGATGTGTTAACTGAAATTCCTGACGGCGGGACTGGTGTACTCGCGTTTACTCAAAACTACGCCCATTATTGTTCTTATTCTTCCATCACACGGTTGAGTCAGGTTGCGTGAGAAACTAGAAATATTTCCCTTTATCTACAGAAACGTAGTAGCTTGAGCTTTCATGCTGTGTGTGATTAACATGAACAGAAACCATCTTCCAGTGGTACAGACACGTACGTGAAAAGCAAGCGGGCACTGAGCCAGAGTGATGGCCGTCGTGTGCCGCCAGAGGAGTGCGGGGGAAGCCACGTGGGTGGCAGTGTGGCGGCGCTACCCATAGCGGCTCACTTCGTTCGCATTTCCCAACAGGAGGATGGAAAGACGTTTACCCGTCAGTAGGCGTATGATCCTACAGTGTAGAAATCTTTAGCAGCATACTTCTGGCCCAATGGCCTCTAATCTGACGAAAATAGTGTGATCTTTATTAGTTTCCTGTTTTATAATAAATAGCCCCTCGAATCTAGATGGAATTCAACTGCTGCCTCTGTGTCAGAAATTTAAGCGTAAAGTAATACTCATCGCTTTGTTTGCAAGTATGGTTTTAGTGGTTGTCTAGAACGTTAGCTGCTTTGATGCAATATTTCATCTTCATGTAAATAACAGTAGCTACCGTCGAAAGTAATAGCAATGGGTAACGTGTTTTACAGATACAAACGAACAGTTGAATGATTCGTGTATTTCTTTTCCTATTTTAATACATCACTACATCTTTCTCATTTCTTAAAGCGAAAGGCAAAGGTCCCGAGTTCGAGTCTCGGTCGGGCACACAGTTGTAATCTTCCAGGAAGTTTCATAGCGAGGATGTGCTAATATCACCCTATCTTTCTTGTTTTCCTGCTTTGTCGTACTGCTTCAGGCAGCACAGTTGAGCCACAATACGGCTTCAGCCAAGCAAGATGTACTAGCGTGGTACCGTCTGGTAACTGCCTTTGGCATTCACGGGGCTGGTGATCCGCAGTAGCGGGTAGGGGCCCTCGTACCGAGGACTCAACAACTTGTTTCATCCATTTCTTTATCACAGTATTTTGGAGCAATAAAAAATCCTTGGGTTTATGTTTAGAAAATGTCATGCCTCTGTTGCCATGTTCTAGCTCTCTTTGTGTGGCTTTGAAATTACTGTGTTGAACTTTGTTCCATATGGCATTGAGACGGCGAGCTGTATTAGCGTCAAGGGGGCAATCTGTCAATGTCTGATGGTTAATTCATCGATATCCCATTCACTGGTTCGTATGGGGAGTTTCCGCTATGTAACTGGGTTTTCCCTACATAGTACAATAGCGTTCGCGCAGTAGTTTGATGCACTCGCTCTAAGCACCCATTGGCTTTAGAATGGAAGGGCGTAGTTCGCCGTTTTTTGATACGCAACATTTTGCGAACTTGTACAAACACTGTCAACATAAAATCTGAGCCTTGAGCAGTGAGTACTGCGTCAGGACTTTCGAACGGCAATACCAAGAGACTGGTAAAGGTGCAATCAACAGTTTCAGCGGTCGTATCTCCAAGTAATATAATAATTAAGAACCTTGAAAAATTAATATTAATTGACAACACTTATTACCCTTGGTGCTTCGTGGAAATGGGCCACAGATATGCTAAGCCACAATCGAAATGGTTTTGATGCTTCTGTAATGTTTGTAAAGGAACTTATCCTGTGTGTGTGTGTGTGTGTGTGTGTGTGTGTGTGTGTGTGTGTGTTTCCGACTCTCCACCAGTAGTTTGACGCTGTTCTTGCATGCATGGCTCATTCCCCATTTTGGTGGGCCTGTAAACTGTCAACACTGTTTTTATTCATTGTTGCAGTCACTTGTGTAATACTACTTTTTTACCCAACACTGTCTTGCAGTACAGTATACCATCTTGTGTAATGGAATCAGGGACTGATGCATACTGGTGACATTCTGTATCCCTCAGCGATTCTTTCAATTCCTCTGTGGAAACCTCTGATTGTGCAATTCTAACATCTCTACTTAGGCCATCAGCATTATTGTGTAGGCAGCCAGACTTATGCCGAATTGTGTTATATTTTACCAATTTTAATGCCCATCTAGTCAGGCTACTGCTGGGGACAGCATCCATACTAAAGCAGTATGGTCCATATCCATAGCTAACTGATGACCATAGTAGTAACACTTAATGTAATTTACTCCAAACATGAGAGCTACCAGCTCCTTCTTTGAACTACTTTAATGCATATTGTCATAAGCTTAATTGTCTAGATAGTTAACCAACTAGTCTCTCCCCACCACTATATTCCTGACTTACAACAGCTCCAGCAGGGTAGTCTGATGCATCCAGTTTTTCCAAAACTGGATATATTAATAAAGCTGAACTAGTCAAGATTTATTTTCCTCACTGCCAACTCACTCTTCTGTTCATTCAAATACTGGATCTTTCTTTAGTAATTTTGTTAATGGTTTTGCTGTTATAGCATAATCCTGCACAAAACCCCTGTAATAAGTGGTTCAACTTTGGAAAGATTGTAACTAACATTTCTTGGGGTTGGAAAAACCATCTACTATTTCAATTAATCTAGGATCTGGGTTGACTCCATCTGAACTGATGATGTGCCCCAGCTACTGAACCTGTGACTGTACAAACGAACGTTTTTCTCCATTTGCACTCATCCGTACACTTTCTGATCTAGCCAACACACTTCTTAATCGTTCAGTATGCTTTTCAATAGTGTTTGCAAAAATTACTCTCTCATTGAGACACGCAAGACACAGTAGGATTTAAACGTGTTATCAAGTCGGTAAATTCTCACAATAGGCAAGCGAAGTTCGTAGGCTAGAATCCATATGTAAGAATTCACACAGTCCAGATGGGACAACAAAAGCAGTTTTCTGTCTGTCGTGGTGCAATCTGAAGATATCCAGAACTCGTCTCCAGGCTGATGAATTATTTGGAATTTTCTAACTTGGGGACAATGACAATTCGACAGGCACGCGGGCTTGCAAAGGGTTGAATTATCCTTGCAAACAATTGCTGTTGAATCCCATCTCCTACAACAGATTGTAACTGATGGGGTAAACGATATGTCTTCTGCTCAGTTGGTCTGGCGTCTCATGTTGTATGACTTCAGTTGCTGGCAAATATTGCCTTTCCTCGAATAACCACACATATTCCTCTAAAACTGGATGCAGAAGTCTTTACTCCAATTTGGCAAATAAGCGAACATCTCTTTCAACTGATTTCTTATTGAGCGTGCAGTGCACAAACCTTCCTCACGGGTAACTAATTACGTTTTCTCTCTCGACACTGTTTCTGCTTCGAAACTTCTCTTTGCATAAATTCTTCGCCACTGGCTATTATTGTGCCATGTGGTATTTCTACATCCTGCTGACCAACATTCTCAACACAGAGGTATTCGAAACCTGTTTCCCTTTACTTTTAGTCTATTATACGTTGACTGCTCTTAACCTCTTGCAGCCTGTACAGAAAGTATTTGTGGGGGTTGGATCGACCAGGAAGTCCGATCTCGGCGGTACCGGGTCTTTGACTTCAATCCAGGAAACTACCACAGTTCCACCGCTAATAGTTACAGATGTGATAGGTCTCAACGCCCACGTACACGGTTGAGTTGGCGTTTGTGAGGTAGGCCTCCACATTCACAAGTTCCTCGCAAATGATACGCACGCTCATTGTCCAGACAGTGGTCCGTATCGCTGACCCAAACAGTGCTCATCCTATAATGTTTCACAGCCTCATAGCATACTAGGAAATCGTTCCCTAAGAAAACATGGCAGTCCCACATGCGTCCCCTTACTAATTCCATATGCTTTTCCCTTCATTGTGCAGATATGTTGCACAGGTACCTGCAGGAATGATTGTCATTATTGGCAACAAAAAGAACACGAATCTCAGCTCCTGTGTATACAAGAATTTTGGCAGACTTTCCTCTGAGCTTTACCTCAAACTCAGTGGTTTACCTCAGTGGTCTCTCCCCTCTTTATAGCGTTCATATATTTCACTGGGGAGTGAGGTGGGTGACAGTGGAGTGGTACTTCTGTTTCGACATATCAGCGTACATTCCACTGCAGAGTGAAAATCTCATTCGGATTGTTTTAGATGCCTGCTGGCACGCTAGTCTTGGGGGAATTCGGCCACTTAGTTTGCAGACAACGATTCTGTATGGTATTTCTCAACATGAAGCCCAGCAGCGCTCCGAAAACTTCAGCTGAGCGGCATTTGACAAAAAATGGTCTCGCCATGCCCATGTACGTCCCACTTCCCTGGCGTTTGGGAATTGTTACTTTCTTGCCTGGCTTTCCAGCAAAAGAACGTACAAAAGTTATGGCTGGAAGCGTAATGTGTATGTCTGGCACTAATTTTTCTGTTTCATCTATAGGGGCTCTTGAAAGCCTGGAGTTGTTACCGCACTCATGGCAGCTCCGGCTTCACATTCGAGAGTTATCGCGTTAAGCCGTTCCTGTAGCTGTATTTTTTCAATTGACTGACTGCTTACCTGCTATTGCAGTAAAGTAATGAGATCAGGCTCGTTCAGGGCCGCAGTTGTAGCATCCGAAGCCGTTCGGTCCTCTCCGCTGTCTGGGGAGGACGTAAATCAGGAATGGCTACAAAACTGGGACTGAGACCGAAAAGATGTATCCAATGAAGGTATCACTATTCTGGGTGATGGTAAGATCCAAATGGCTCTAAGCACTATGGGACCTAACATGTCAGGTCACCAGTCCCCTACACTTAGAACTACTCGAACCTAACTTGAAACGCCCGCCTAACTCGCAGGGCAGAACAGGTGACTAGGATTGTGGAAAGGGCCAAATAAGGTGGCGGTCAGTTTCACTTCAAAATTGTAATTTATTGTAATTTAATAACATATTTAAACCAAAACGGCACACAACCGAACCTTTACCAGTTTCAAAATCCAATTCTTTCACGGCTGAAGGCTTCCAAACAAGAAATCTTATAAACCAACAAGATAAATTTCAAGTGACTGAAGACACGCAGCTAAAATTGCAAATAAAATATTATAATCACAGCTAGGCTGAAAGCCTCAAGGCAAAAGTGGGTACAACAACCATATACAAGGTGCAATACAATTGTCTGAAGGCCACAACTAAATTTCAAAATTATAAAGTGTATTACCTTAACCCTTTAAGGCTGAAGGCCAGAATGATGTCCCTTAAGGGGAAATTGAGAATAAGGCTTTAAGCGGCTGAAGGCTTACAGTTGATCTTCCAAAAATTCGAAAAATACCTTAAACCTTTAAGTGGCTAACAGCACACTAAATGAAAAGCTAGCACAACAATAATAACTTTCGGCAAAATATCCACTTGCCAGAATTCCAACTTACTTATACGGGCTGAAGGCCCTTGATTTACATAAAAAACAATAAAATTATGTATTTTTTATTTGCTCCAGACACGTTCCAACTGACTAGCAGTCCGAACTCGCTACCCGAACTTGCTTACGACAGACAACGACCAGGAAGTAATAGCAGTCGAGCAAAGATACGCGCTGCTAACGCATGTCACCGTCAGGCAAAATCGCAACTCGGTGAAAGCAGTAATTTAATTTAACGTAATGAGGTGAAAGTACGTTAAAAACAGGAAGTAAAATAGATGGGGGGAAGATGGGCCACGCACAGCTCATAACTAACCTAAGGGCATCACACACATCCATGCCCGAGGCAGGATTCGAACCTGCGACCGTAACAGTATCGCAGTTCCAGACTGAAGCGCCTAGAACCGCTCGGTCACAAAGGCCGGCTGCTAAGATTCCTCGGCGGAAGTTGGCCGGAGTTGTTAGCAAGCAGACTTCATTCCAGCGACACTCTCATCACATGGAGGTGGCTTCGGCGACGGCGGCCGTGCGAGAGGCGGTTGACCCGTCACAGCAGCCAGCGGCAGCGCGAGGTGCTGCGCGGCACGCGACCACTCCTGTACTGGCGGCGGGGGACGAGGTGTAGCGGCGCGTGGCCGTATAGCGCGCTCTCACTTGCCGTCACGGCCCGACACGTTGTCGAGGTCGGCCCCAGACGCGTCCACCGAAAACAGCTAAGCGGCCCGCAGAAGGTAACCGCTAGGCATTTCTGTGGTTGCCAGCGCATAGGAACGGCAGGAGAATACCGAGTCTGATCGAACTCTGATAAAGATCCACTTTGTACATGTCAGGGCTCTATCAGGAGCTGCAGTGGCCAACGGGGGTGGTTTTCCTACACGTGAAGTGAGAAAGGTTATGAAATGGGTTTTATTCTCAAGAACTACTACTAAAGCTAGCGTCCCTACCTCAGCGTAATAGCGTGGGAGCCGGCCACGAGTACTACAGATTTGTTCACACAACTGCTCACCATACTGCCTTAGGCTACGCAATGTACAGTATCCACAACCAAATGTATTCAATTTCCCGAAAAGAAAAGAACACGATACTTAACCTAGGAAGCTAAGTGAAAATGTTTCAATACTGTAACAGGCTTCTGCTGATAATCCGTTCTCCCTATACCATATTGCCGCATACACATGCACTTCAATTACAACTGAAAGTTTTTTGTTACATGCTTATCACCAGAGTGCATATGTGCCGGAAAAATTTTTAGCGTTCACCCCTTTGAATGTTGTAAAAGTAAATATGCTTTAATTCAATGTGTGCAGGATGTCCCAGGAGAAAAGTTAGATATTCATCGATATGACATGCCTCAAGAACTATGAGCTCTTTTTCGTCTTCAATACTGCGGAACAAATCTCTTCTACTGCAATTCCTCTGCTTCCCATATTTTGAGAGCTTATTGTATGGGCCAAAACAAGAAAACAGTTACTGGTAAACATTTTCTAGTGGGCTCTAAATGCTGATCTAAGGGCTATCAGTACTTTTTCAGTCTCTTGCGCTGAGGAAATGCTGATTGTCCGTAAGGAGTGCCCATGCTTGCTATACAGTTTTGCTTCGAATGTTCGTCCCCACCATGCTTTTGAATACTGACCTTTCCTGCTGGGACAGGCAACTGCATAGCGAAAAAGTAATTGAAAAAACTTGGCACACATCCTGCGTGAACTTCAACTAGTTCTAACAGAACTTCAATGTAAATACATTTTAGACCAATGTTCATCATTTGAGTTACGTACTACTTCACATTAATTCCATTGTGCGTCGTCCAGATTGTAACAATGTCGATGCAGGCTTGCTCCTTCGCTTCTCGCGCAAATTCCTCTTGTCTTCTCCGAACCTCCCGATGCAGGATTATCGGCGCGGATGAAAAGAACAGACAGGTGTGGTCGATGTGAATATATGAGTAAAAATTTACCTTCCCAATAAATTTTTTGAAGACCCATTTGAATGTACGCTTGGAATATTCGTTTTTGAACAATTCAGGTACGGTGGATGTCGTCATACGCCCGCTCTTTACCACTCATAGAAACAAAGAGACGAAGATACAGAAATTAATCAAATGATGAGCGCATCTCTTCTTTCTTGTATCAAAACATCTCTGCCAAAAACGAACTAATTAATTCACCTTTGCTTATATATAGCTTACTTGTACAAAAGGAAAAAAACGAAGAAAGAAGAAGTTATTCGAATGATGAGGGGGTATCGAAGCGGTCACGTTTAACATAATTAACACACCTAAACACAGTAAATAAGGTAAGTATGGAACCAACTGTTACAGACAGAGTATTTACGTGGTGTCAGTACAAGCACAGAGTCTAAGTAGGCACGAAGAACTTCCAAGTAACATTACACGCGTTTTTAGCGACATGAACCCGGTTTTAGACTGTTGTGATTTCGTTAAATACAAAGGTCCTAAAGGGTCATTAAAGAGTTCGCTGGATTCGTATCAAATAGGGCTCTAATCACATATTGCACCTAAAACATTCAGAAACAAACTGTCTTTTCGTTGATGATCATCCATTACACAAAAAATGAAAGGTATCGCTTTGATGCGCTACACCGAACAAGTCGGCTGGCCGTAAATTTGACTAATTACATTACGTACAACCAAAATTGGAAACGGGACAGAGAGAACGTTGTGGGGAAGGCGAACCGAAGACTGCGTTTTATTGTCAGAACACTTACAAGATGCAACAGATCTACTAAACCTACCAACACTACACTTGTACATCCTCTTTTTGAGTACTGCTGTGCGATGTTTCATCTTTGCCAGATAGGACTGATTGAGTAAATCGAGAAAATCCTAAGGCAAGCACATTTTGTACTATCGAAAAATATGGGGAGTGTCATGGACATGGTACAGGGTTTGTGTGGACATGATTAAAAGAAATGGGTTTCTGGTTGCGGCGGGAGCTTCGCACCTAATTTCAAGCACCAGCTATTTCTTCCTACTGACAACATTTCACGCGCTGCTCCAGAGTGGGGTAACACAATTATTGTTAATGTGGTTCGATGAACCCTCTGCCAGGCACGTAAATGTGAGTTGCAGTGTAGCCATGTAGATGTCGACACGGAGTGGGCTAATATTTATTAGCGCAATACCAACTAAGGGAAGGCAAAATCCATTCTTATTGATTTATGTGCAGCTTTGCAAGAGCAAACATATCTGTCGAAAAACTGGCAAATCTTGTATCCAGATCATTTTGAGAAATGTACACACATCATATCCCGAGTCTCAGCACAATAACTAAAAATATATGCACATTTATGGGAAGAAATATTTATAATTACCAGTTTACACGTGCTCACCTTTAAAAACCGCATAATTTTTGTTAATTGTTTCACATTGCGTCAGAGAACTGTCTATTTGACCTTTTGAAGTTCTTGGAAGAATATCTGACTCGAATGGATTTCCAGCAATGTCGAATTTTATGAAGGTAATCGAACTCCTCTCAATTTTGTCATTTTCGCGTTAGGTGAAATTCGAAAGATCTTGGAAAACTCAAAAGATGAGGGTTTCTGTTGACGGAACGACTGACTGTTTTAGTTTATATTGGTATTTTGTTAGCCAAAAATTTAATTGAGGACAGGTCGGATCACCTTCATATATTGTGTTGCAAATCTGCAAGGCAATTTCTAATTTAAAGAAGGAACGTAATTGCAAACGAAAACATTTAAGTAGTGTAAACATGTTGTTTCGGCCAGGTGCCATGGCTACATTCGGCAGACGTCTGTAGACTTTCTGGCTACTGACTTATCCGAAATTATTTGGAAATGTTCTTACAGGTTTAGTTTAATTTCTCACTTTGGAGGGTAGGATATTCACCAAAAGCTGGTTAGTGTTCTTTCACGTTACTTCCTAACTTCAGAGCTGTCTGTGACATTTCTGCTAGTGCAGGCGATTGCCATGAAGCTCATGTAATCTGCATTGCACGAAGTGAAACTTGTTCTCCACACACCATCCCTCAATTTCCACAGTCGAGCTTTAAAATGTCGCAGTCTTCAGTCTTTTAGGAATACTGTGACCAATACTTTCAAATAAGAAAAGCGTCCTATTTTTAAGCCTCATATTTATTATTAACGCCGAGAAAGCATTTGTGAAACTTTTAATGTAAAGCAAGTTCTGACAGCGTTGTTTAAATCTTATGCTGACTTTATTCCTCTTGAACGTATTTTGGGAATACCTGTCCCTGTTGGTGGGTTTAGAGAGACAGTGCTCGAGCTATCTTTGTCACCAACACCTATTCTAACCAGGTGGCGTGCCTCTTATCTCTTGTTTTACTGCGATAATGTTGAAGTCAAGATGTGACTCCAAATACCCATACATTTATTGAATGTGGGAGCCCCAGGTCTACCACATATGAACTAACAATTACTGAAGGTGGAAGAATCTTAGATGAAATGGATGCTGCAGCGAAAGGCAAGCCGAACAAAGTTACCGTTTCGAATCCTGACACTCACTCACACACTCTCTCTCTCTCTCTCTCTCTCTCTCTCTCTCTCTCTCTCTCTCTCTCTCTCTCTCTGGAACCCACAGAGAAAGTTCTGGGGAAAACGCAAAAGATTTCAAATTTTAACAGTTTTTGTTTGGAATTTCTTGAATTAAGTATGCACCTGTCTCTTCTTGTGATGTCGAAATGTTTTCCATGTGCATGAACGTTCTTTCAGGTAAATGCGTGAGGTGTTAGAAATCTAGGGAAATTGATTTTCCTGTTCTGTTTTAGAAGGGACTACAGCTAAGCACCTACCTCCAGGAACAAGTGAACTACCATCCGCAACATATCTTGAGGCATCCGATTGTTTTACAAATTAGTCAATGTGCTACATATTCGACGGTAAGCATGTAAGTGAGAAAAATTTTAGTAGTCGCTAAGTGCCGTTATTCTTAAATGCTGAATGGATTTAGTCTTGGCTATTTACACATCTTGATGCTGCCTCAACAAATATGCAGTTTCTAAATGTCATGATTGTCTTACTATGTGTGACTTAACGTAATACTGAACTTCAGACACGACATTTTATATTTTTAAATACCGTCAATAATTTCATGAAATACTGAAAATCGAATTTCTTCCTCCTGTAACCGCACAGGCAGCCTACACTTTTGTTCGTTCACCATGAACCGTGAGCCAGGCTATCCATTTAGAAATGCAGATCTTATTTTACCCAACTATCTTTGGATAGTTCATCTAAAGCATCTTTCGTAGCTGGCACATCTGCTGCCCTTCAACCCAAAATCTCCTTTTCAGCAAGCATTGGTATTTGTCTCTTCTGTATCGATTCCGTTGTAAAGTGGCTTTTATGGATACACTATCGAAAAAGGAGTGCACCTCATTTGGATAAAATTGAAGTTATTGAAAGTGGTGTAGTTCCTTACACGAATCTCTGTCCAAAAAAAAAAAAAAAAAAAAAAAAAAAAAAAAAGAAAGGCTTTCTGTAAGTTATTAGACGAATCTGCGTCCTACATTCCCAAAAATATGTTAACAGTACTTCCTTCTTGCCTGTTTGCACTTGTTGGCTTGGGCATCAACAATTTTATCCCAGCTTCTTCCGATTTATTGGTGCAGATTTAAAATTCTCCTCGCTTATTAGAGAGGCCATCCTTGCAATTTTTGGTAGTTTTAAACATCGAATTAAATCTCAGCTTTGAAATTCTCCCTTTTAAAATTCTTTGAAATATACATTGACCAACACCAGAAATTTTCTGTAATCCTGTAGATTCCAGTAACCACATGACCCGAGTTAAATATTCCTTCTATTACCAGACAAATCATTCATTATTATGGTATTATCTTCGAAATAGAGGCCAACAGATTTAACAATATATATGCCCTAGAAAGTGGTTGAGCCTCTGTTAATATATGGGTAACGGATAAAAGCAGGTTCAAAGTCTAATGAGCTGCAGATATGTTGGAAGTCGTTAAGGCTGAGAATATTTTTATGTCATCTTCATACGATCACTGTCACTGAAAATTTTTACCCATCCTGATAACACTGCACTACGTCTGTGGCTATGGTTGGGTGTTAGGGTGTTCCATTTGTGCATTTGGTTGTACTGGGGCTCTGCAACTCACACACTATCTGTACCAGTGTGGAAAAGAATATTGTAGGAAGCTGGGTACCCAGCAGCAAAGTCTAGTAGGTAACAACACGGTGCATCACGTGCACAAATGGAAATAGCTGAACTGGTCCTGCTTGTGCAAGAAAGAAAAATCTGGTTTATGTCAACTGTTAAACAGCTGTTTACAGTTCAGAAGGCCACGGCTTTTACCAGGAAGCTCCTTCACAAGGGTTCCAGTGAAACTCCCCTTCTGCATGCAAACACGACCGTCAGCGACAGCGTACTGCAAGGTGGCCGGCTCACCCTGCGAGTACACTGCGCCGTAGACAATCTTGCTTCAGGGGCAGCTGGGGCTTTCACCGAAGATTCCTGGTGAGTGGCAACAGAAGAATGAGCAGCAAAGAAATTCGAAGACGGACCATGGTGCCACATGATTCAAGAAATGATGAGAAGGTAACAGGTGGTCAACTGAACACAGAGCTTAAGAGTAGTAACTGCAGTACACTGTACTATCATGTATTGAGATTTCTTATTACGCACACACAAACTGAGCTAATCTCTTCTGAAAGAGATAAGGCGACAAAGGTTAAACAGACGTGAGACGTATATAACTAGTAAAGTAGATATGAATAAGAATAATACTGACTAACTGAGCGTAGCTTGCTGACGAGAGAAAGGAGCAGAGAAAGTATGATGTAAAACTGCATATATATTATGTATTTTCATTAGGACAACATTAACAGTTGACACGTAGGTACCATAACACATGAAGAGCTCGGCATACCAATTGCGCACAGTACAACTAATGTAACATGAATGTGGGACAAATTGATGATTTCATGCAGTCCGAACATTAGGCTGGTACGTGAGGTCAGGTAGCACATTCTGTGGCACAGACGACCGTAAATGATCTCAAACGTGAATACTAATTTGAGAAATGTATTGTGACTGAGTAGAAGGCCTTCACCACTGCAAAGTAACTGCTAGGCTTAATTATTGCCTGCAGGAATGGTACTGTGCTAGAGTGAAAAACTTGTAGCAATAGGGAATCTCTGGAAAGGAGTATTCAGAATCCCCTACGCAAGTTAAAGATGGAGAGTAACATATGAGAATTGGTCATAATAAAAAAGTTACGTGAAGGACTGCCGCTATCAGCTTTGGCTCTCCATGATCGGGTCATGAACCGTAATTGTGAGGTCCTGGAGGATCTCCATCGCCAGCTCCAAGTCCTCAATTGAAGAGCCAAATAGGACACTACAACGAAGGCTGAGGAATCAGGTCTCTGACTGGGAACTGTATCCATCGACCAAAATCTCTCTTCAGACTCAAAAGAGAAAATCTATTGACGCCACAGGTGGCCGCCATTTTTGTGGATTCTTCTTCTGCTTAGTACCCAGCCTAGCACGACGTACCTCAAAAGCAACTGCGATGGCTGGTGTAGTTTTATTCCCTGGTACAGCTTCAACCTGTCGAGAAGAGGCAACGTTACTGTCACCTAACTGCCATTGAATATCAAGAGGTTGTGTTAACTGTAGAATACGATGAGGTAGCTAGTAAGCTACGACTTTCTTGTCGTTATTTTGTATATTGGCAGCTTTTTTAATACAAGCTCGTCTCCCAATTGGTAAGGTAGCAATCTGAGCCTTCGTTAACTCTTTCTATATATCTTAGCCTTTATTAACTTCTTCTCTGCATACGGTCACCGTTCTTGTATTCTCTCGTGTATCTTTTTCTGTATGGATTCTGTCTTCTCACTACACCACAGACTTCTCCCAGCTCGAAATCTACAGCCATCGTTTGCAGTACAAATTGGGAACTCGTCCGTCTGCACGGTGTGTTGCCTGCTGACTCACATTTCAGTACCACCGGCAGAGATGATACATAGCAATTATTTGTCCACATCCGACAGCCACGCCCTCACCGGCAACATGGTGACGCGGCAGCGGAAGCTCGCATTCAACAGCAGAGGGAACCACAGCGGGCAATCTCCGCCATTTTCACTGCGTTGCCCACTAACGACTGCAAGCCTGCCTCAGTAAAGCAGAAATTCTAACATAATCGGTCCTTCTTCCGCTATAGTACACATACTTCCTCAGCAGAGGATCCTAGCCCGCACAAAGCTATCACAGCTATCCTGTCACAGATCGAGCGAGGTGGCGCAGTGGCTAGCACAGTGGACTCGCATTCGGGAGGACGACGGTTCAATCCCGCGTCCGGCCATCCTGATTTAGGTTTCCCGTCGTTCCCCTAAATCGCTCCAGCCAAATGTCGGGATGGTTCCTTTGAAAGGGCACCACCGGCTTCCTTCCCCATCCTTCCCTCATTCCACGAGACCGGTGAACTCGCTGTCTGGTCGTCTCTCCCTAACAACCCAACGCCCCCATCCTGTCATAACTAGTGAGTCTGAAACTTCTTTCAGTGCAAAAATGCTGTAAAATAAATTGGGGGTTTGACCCATACAAAACAAGACGCACTACTAATAACTTATCACATAGAGCTACTCACAATTCACGTGAACCAAATCATTTGCACACTGTATTCCACACTTAATAAATTGAAATGCTCCAAGCTAATACGATACTAAATTTTATCTCGAGGCCCCAGTCCTTGCAAGCTTGTCTCTTGAAATACGAGAGCAATACATACTTGCCTTTCATTTGAAATAACATGCAGTCACTGTGGGAAGCAGCTTATTTCTCCGAGCTTTAAATGAATGGCGCAAAAGTAAACTTGGTACAATCGAGAACGTAGTTCTTCAGGGAAGCAGTTTGGAGATACGGGATGTAAAGGATAAATTAGCATCAAAGGGGGTGCAAACTAAGAATTCTAGATTTCATCCATTCTTAATATTCTGTTAAGTTAATGGATACATAATCTCACGCTTTACTTAGCTGTCATGTTCAACAAACCGTGTGTGTATATTATCATCCCCTAAGGGCATCAAATTCACACAGGATATTAGAGTTAGTGGCCATTTCCATGCTGTATACTAATTTCTGCTGCGTAAGCAATTATTTATCCTGTGTTTTTGTTGCTCACTCAAAACACACACGATAGCATAACTTTTGGCGATGCGTGACACTACCTCTGGTAGTACAGAAGAAATAAAGAATGAACGAAACAATGAAAGGAACAATTTCGGTTCTGTAAGACGAGAACATACGGCGACGGTGAACGGCTTACGGCAGCACGACGTCACGATCTCACGGGGACAACTGAACTCCCTCCCCCAGTCCGCCGTTTCTCGCCACAGCGCGGCCGACGCGCTCTCTGCCGTTGTCACTCGGCGGCTCCTTTCCCAACTGCCGTCCCTCAGGCAAAACACGCGATACACTAATCGGCAGCCAAGTCCCAGTCGATTATTCGAAGAATCGTGCCAAACGACACAACGCAAATCTGACCGGCATTGAATACTCGATCACATATAAAATACAATACAAAAACTCGCAAGACAATAGCTTTACCCTGTGTAACCCGATATGCACACTATTACTATCCTGAGCGCAGAAGGACAAGCGCACTATCTGCTGTTCTCTCGAGTACCTGACCTCGTCTGAAACATCCCAGTCTCCCAACTGCCTATGCTCTCTTTGGTAGCATGTTTCTAATTTTACAATCACGCTGCTTCCAGCCTCTGCACCATTCTTCCTATCCCATTATCGCCTCCGTATTGGACACTCATTTCTCCATGATCTTTACTATGATCGATCCTTCTCGTAAACTCATCTTCGATCCTGTTTACGTCATCTTTAGCCCTCCCTTCGCATACTACGGTTGGGAGAACATCCAGTTTCCTGGCTGCTGCCACTCATTACTCCTATTCTGCTGCCCACTACTGCATTCCCGTAATTGCTTGCATTACCGACAACTGTGTTCTGTTAGCAAGTTGCACCATCCATCCGTTCCACGAACTGAAGAAAGCTCTCCGTACTTACCGTGCGACAATAGGACAAACCCCACAGCAAAGAATTTGGCGTACTTCAGGAACGCTTTCGGCACGTGTATTTGCTTTCCCACACCCCAATATTTATTTAGCTGTAGCGTCTCAGACGCAGCGAGTCAGGAAATGCTGCCACATTTCGATTTGCCCACTTCTGCCACACCTCCATCAAGTTGTATTTCACGAACTTTATCTTCGCTTCGTTGGACATGCCCTCCACAATGCAATCTTTAAACGACGTCAAGGAATTTACCACATGGGATTTTCCTTCCCTACTGAAATAGTTTATTTTGTGACTTGTTATGAAACCGTAGTCCTTCCCTGACTGCTGAATTCAGGAACGGCCACGAACGCGGCACGTGTGCATGCACGCGTGCTGAGCTTTCACACGCGTGCTGATCGCTCCCTTCTGACGTCACACGTCCCCCACTACCACACCAGCTGAACGCGCGCATTCGCGGAACTACGAACACGCCGCATGCAACAGTGCATTCGCGTAAGGAACACCGCCCTGCTAGCATGTGGCTTAGTTTCATATTACGATATTTGATAACATGAAGCTCTGTACAAATAATCATGTTGAGCAATACTGAATCTTTGTTGGCTGTCTGTACACCTACAGAAAAATAACGATAACGCTGGGTTTGAAACTGCATTACATCAACAATATCTTGCTTCTCACATCGTCACTCGTAAAATTCTTACAACATTTAAGCTGAGATATATAAACGGACGTAAAAGTAGTCTACAGCAAGCAGTATGATGTCAAATAAGTGATTCCAACTATATGTGAAACAAGCAAATTTTATCATCTGGAACTACTGTACAGAATTTGCAATAAACACAATTCTCAACAAAACATGACAAATACAACAAAATTTCACCATTAATTTAATTATTCTTGGTTCGCTGTAGACATAATAAAGTTCATATCCGGCACAAACTCTACGGCACACGGGCAAACGCAGACAGTTTCTTGTATTTTCGACATACAGATTGCCACGTAATCGTGACCTATTTAGTTTCATAATCGAAAAAAATCTTTCGCTCACGTATGTCGATCCATACATTGATATAATTTTTGCAGCCTCATTGTGGAGACAGGGAAACTCTTCCAGAGGAAAACCTTCGTAAAATTCCTTGACAGTTTTTACGTAAAAAAAATTGTTTAAACGGGAATTACACTGCAGATCGATCAATTCCATTTGCAAATGCTCTGGAGCACTTGCAACTGAACCGGCAAACGGTCTAGAAAATAGTTCAAAAACAGATGTCAGACTGACAGTGTCCTGGAAACGTTTAGAAAATTGTGCCTGTAGTTCCTCCAACACAGAAACGAATTTGTCAGAAGTAGCGTTTTCTCTGACTTTAGAGAGCGTAGGGAAATGGGCGGTATTCTTTGTCATGAGCTGATCCTTCCACAACGCGAGTTTCTTATTAAATGCATCCACTTTTTCCATCATATCAGTAATAAGCTGCTTCTCGCCTTGCAAAGTCTTATTCAGAGCGTTCAAGTGTGCAGTCAGATCAACTGAGAAGGCGAGGTCTACAATTCATTTTGGATCTTCTAATTTTGGCTCTGCCTTTCGTTTTTCCTTCAGGAACTCAACAATAGCGAGTCTTAAATTGAAAAATCTTTCGAGGCATGCCCCTCGACTTAACCAACGTATTTCGCAGTGGTAGATAACATCTGCGTACTCTTCGTTCAGTTCCATGAGAAACTGTTAAAACTGACAGTGTACTAAGCCATGCGACTTCAAAAAATTTACTACGGTGACTACCAACTTCATCACGTGCTCCAAATTTGCATATTCAGCACGAAGAGCTTCTTTGTGTACAAAACAATGAATTCCATACAAATCTTCTGTCGATCGTCCTAGTTTTTTTACGCAACAATGCTACAAGCCCATTTTGAGCCCCTCGCATTGCTGGCGCTCCATCTGTGATGAGTGAAACTAACATTTTCCAGTTCAGGCCAACGGCTTCAACTGCCTCTTCAAGTGCTTTTAGCAAGTCGGTACCCCTCGTCGTGTCTTTCATTGGCACTAAATCCAACAGCTCTTCGGTCACGTGTCGACTACACGAACATAAATCGCCAGTTGTGCTGTGTCCGAAATGTCGGTCGACTCGTCCAAAGCAATCGAGAATGCAATAAACTTGCAGGCACTATCAATTAGCTGCCTGTAGACATCCGCTGCCATACCATCTATGCGGCGAGCTAGTGTGTCTGGAAAGACTAATTTCACCAAACTTCTTTACTTCCAGTGGCATCAAGAGTTCCGCCGCCTCAGCAATACACTCCTTGATGAAATCGCCATCACTGAAAGGCTTATTCACTCTTGCAATTTTGAGCGCTATTTTGTAGCTTGCTCTTACAGACAGGTCACTACGTTCAGTCGCAGGTTCGAATCCGGCCTTGGGCATGGATGTGTGTGATGTCATTAGGTTAGTTAGGTTTAAGTAGGTCTAAGTTCTAGGGGACTGATGACCTCAGAAGTTGAGTCCCATAGTGCTCAGAGCCACTAAGTTCGGTTGCAGGCTAAAAAAGGGAACAACAATTGAGTGAACTCTAAATTCGAATTATAAGGACAATTATGTACAAATACAAACACCAGAAACACAAATATTTGTAAGGGGTTCCCATGTTCGATCCGACTCGCTGCATAACACTTCGTTTTCTTAATTCCGCAAACTTCTTTGATCTATCAGCCCCAACTAAATCATTAAGTTCTTTGTGTGTGGTATTATAAGGCCGTTCTATTGCAAATTTGTGGTGCCCGCCGAGTATGCGACTGCATAATAGACATTAAGAATTTTGATCCTTCTCTTCGAAAAAATATTACAATTCCCATTCAGCTATGAAGGCTCGTGACATTGTCTCACTACCCCGCCCCTTTGTGTGCGTCTGTCCCATTGCAACAACCACTGCACAGTACCTATAAACTTCCAACGAATCGCTAACAAATAGCGAGGAATAAACACGGCTGCCACTACGAATCAACTAACGCACCATATGCCGGATGAAAAGATGTCGCGCCGTGCCGAGCAGTGCCGCGAAACACTGAGGAAAGCCGAGTAGTGGCGAGGCGTACCGAGCCCTGGACGGCACACGTGCAGCACATCGGTACACGCGTGCAGTTTGGCACGCCGTGGCCGTCCCTGGCCTAATGTGACCTCAACAGATGCCCTGGGCCGGTGCAGCGGCGACCTCGCGGCGCTGCGCTGCCACGTGTTTGTCGGAGCGCCGTGCAACTGCGGGTCTCACCCAGCAGTCCTCGCCTTCCAGTCTGGCTGGTCAGCAGACCAGGCCCCGGAACCGAGCCCGCGACTGCGACGGTGCGGGAAGACATAAATGTCATTGGGCAATATACTGAAATATTTGGGGTCTCGTTATCAATGGGAACGATAATTTCAGATTCCCTTCCCGAGCGCATTAGTAACCGAAATGGTGAAATGAAATTGTTCCTGATGCTATTAACCAGCAAGAAAATTAATCACTGGGATTATAAAGGTGCAAATAACGTGCCATGACACTCAACTACAGCCTCAATTTGCATTAATAAAAGTTTTTCTTCGAAATTTTTACACAAACTCAAAGACTGGTGAAACCAACTATTTCAATAAGTGGTTAAAAGCGACTCGAGCCCCCAATATAGTAGCGGGTAACCTCGCTATGTAAATTTATATGAACTGAAAAACTGCTACAAAGTCTTCACCACTAATCGTTAAACGAGAATAAACCGCAGGCTAGCTTGCACCTAATTGAAGTCTGACATACGATCCTCAGTTCTAAGAGCCAAATTTTAGCAAAATACGACAGTTCCTCACAGGTAAAACTGAGATGAAGTCCACCTTTAGCGTTCAGAAAGAGAATCCTCCCAGAAACATAGTTACACGCGACGTCAGCACAGTTCTGAACATAGCACGGCGGGCAATCACCGCTGGAGATCTGAAGGCTAAACACCCCGACTGGAAATCACGAATACGTACCTACAACGGCAAGGAACTATACGAACACGCACTACGCCGCAACTACATTATACTTGGGGGCCAGACGTCCTCGCTTTCGCACCTACACAGGCTCAACACAAGCCAGACGTGCTAGGCATAGCCAACATCAAAGGCATCACATGCACTCTCAACATTATGGATGAAAACAATCTAGACTCAGACCACATGCCTGTAACACTGCACACGGGCAAAACACTGCAGGACACAGAACCACGCAGGCTAGTGAACCGCAAGGACGCGTATTGGACACTGCTCAAGGAAACGCTTGATAGTCGTATTCCGGACACCTACGATATTATAAACACGCAACAAATTGGTGAGGCAGTGGAGGCCTTTACTACTGCCGTCCAAGAGGCAATGACTGACGCCATTCCACGTACAATACCAAAACATTCTACGGCCCTGCCCCAGCAAATCCTGGGCCTCATCTCAACGAGAAACCGCCTCAGGAGATACTGGCAGCGTACCAGGCGCCGTTCTATAAACTGCATGTCTGATTCCAGGATATAATACGGGACAAAATACAAACATTTCGAAACAATGGAGAAACTCTCAGAGCTAGGTACCACACGTCCCGGCGTATGGAAGCTAGCCACACACTTCACTTCACCAGGAGGAACATTGCATTCCCACTCTACAATGACCACACGGTCCAGCTTACTCCGCGACGGAGAAGGCAGAGCTTATGGCCACATTACGTGCAGCGTCTTTCATGCCGAATCTGGCTCCTTCCGATCCAATATTCACAGTTGAAACGGACTAAGAGGTTACACGACTCGTAGACGAGCCCACGCGTGACGAAATTACACGCACTAGCACAAATGAAATTACATTAGTCATCAAGCATACCAACGCTAGGAAAGTGTGGGTTCTGATGGCATTCAAAACCGTGGCCTCCAGGAGTTCACGGATAGAGCCGTAGAATACCTTGCACACAACGAATGCCATTCTGAAACACCAACACTCCCTGACATTTGGAAGGCAGCCTAGGTCCTGAAGCCATGAAACACCACTCCCTCCCACAAAATTACCGACTAATCAGTCTGCTGTGCTCGCTGAGCAAGATTGTTGAGAATGTAGCACTAAAACACATCACCAGCCACTGCGTCAGCAATAACCATTAAGACCGGAGTAATTTGGCTTAAGAAATCTCTACTCAAGAACACAACTCCTCTGCGTATTCGAACGTATACCACACGGCTACAACTTGAAAAAACACAGGGGCCATGTTCCTGGACATCGAAAAAGCTTTCAACCGTCTTCGGCACAACGGCCTTATACGCAAACTAAGCGAAGCTGGTTGCCCGAAAGGACTCGTATCTCTGATACACTCATATCTCACGAACAGGTGTTTCAACACTGATGTGCAGGGAAAACAATCCACACAACACTGTATCCAAACTGGAGTACCCCAGGGAAGCATCCTAGGGACCATCTTGTTCAACCTGTACGTCAACGACTTCCCAGCAACGTTACCCATCTACGCGGGTGACACAGCCATCCTTGAGCAAGATTAGAAACAATCCAACATTAATGCACAAATGCAGACGGTGCTCAAAACTGCCGAGCCGTGGTTGTAACTAGGGCGTATTAAACGAAACGTTTACACGTGCGAAGCAGTTCCTTTCACACGCAGACCGAAACTGCTGCGCAAACAACATGGTAGACATAACACTACATACACGCCCAATACGTTTCCGAGAGAAAGATACCCCCGTGTGGCTGGACCAGAAACGTACATGGGTGGACCACATCGAATTCGTTGGCAACGGAGCGCACTCGAGGCTCAAACAAATGTACTTAATGCTCAACAGGGAATGTACACTGAATTGGAGGGTGTCCAGGTCCATATACACGACTCTGATTTGACCTATGATGTACGCAGCTCCGTCTGGGGTTAGACAGCTCCTACACATCTGCGCCGCCCGCATTTCATACAGAACAAAGTGCTACGCATCATTAGTAACGCTCCACGCTACACACGTGGGTCTTCACAAAAATACCACCTTGAAACCCTCAAGGAAGAATTCAAAAAATACGGCACACGAGTATACAACAACTAGACTTGTTTCATCCTTACTCTGAGAAAGAATGATCACAACCATAGGTGGAAGCATAAGCTGCCAAATTTAAGGCATAACCACCTATGTCAAGGTAACATACACCAACAAGCGGCTAACGTCGGGAAGCCCCTGCATATCATCAACATCGATAGGACAGCTGCCATTGAATCCGACCAACTGGCTACAGCAGAGAAACCGAAGAGCTCGCCCACTGACGCACAAACAAATCGCCAACATCGCCCTACACTGTGAATCTGATATATGACCTATCGGACACAAAACGGTAATGAACCTGTTGCAGGTATGCTGACGCTAACCGAGAGATCAACACCGGCACCCAGCGGCAGCCGCAGAGTAGAAGCCTACCCTTGCATGACCTGTCGCAGGCAGCAAGACATCTCTACTGCTCATACTATCCGACCTAACTATCGCCGAGAATTTTTTCCCTTGGCTCTTGCCTTGGCACTTTTCTTTCCTCTGACCTTCAAACCGCTACCCTTCGTTCGGCCTTCGAACCAATCTGTCTCCAGATGAACGCATACAAATGGTTAATTTAACCAGACGTACCCAGACATCGCAGTACCCACATCCTGCGACACCAAACTTTAGTGGAAGCTAATTCTTATGCAGAGATGGCAGCAAACATCTTGAGTTGGCCATCATGCCGGAGTGGGCGTGGAGGGGATCCTCCTCTTATAAAAATAAAGCCCTCTACGAAACTGCTGTACACGTCACGTAATAAGGTCCAGTTAAATGTGTCTCACTCCTGAGTTAATCAGGCTGCAACTCTTGTCAATGAACCAGTGGAAGCGCCTCACCGAGAGCTCAAAATTTATTGAGGTTTGTTGTACGTTAATTAGTCACGAAATTACTATGCTTTTGCTGATTGGCAGTTGCGGGAGAACTTGTCTAAGCTGTACCTTATATATAAAGATTACGAATAAGGTCTGCGCTGCTAGAATCGTGGTGCTGCTCTTTTATATGACGTATAGCCCTTCGTTGTGTTATTCACAAACGCGAAACGCGAACAGTAGTTAGCTGGGTTAACATCCCTTCCGTGTTATTGCAGCTCTGACAGATACGCAATGCGTTAGCAATAACGGAACTGAAGGACCAAATCCAGCTCTGGAGCCGACTACACACCAGCCCAGGTAGCACCGCCGCCAGGCTCCACGTCATACAGCGGCTGCCATTCAAACCCCGCTCGCAGCCAAATCCCTACTCTCACATTTAAACACAACCTGTCGCGTCACACCCCCTAAAAGGTCTTGTCTGCACTACACGCAGTTAGAGACTACTTCGGTTGTGAAATTTGTGAGGCGTTTAAGCGGGTCGTCTCTTCAAGTTGACCACTCGCTTTTCACATTACAGACGAACTGCCTGCCAAAATGGAAGTTACAGTAGCCACGATTTTCTCAGTTCGTCTTCTCTGCATAAATGGGTTATAGCGAAGGTAAATTTGAAATTACTGAACTGCGAGAGCATCCAAAGGAATGTCCCATTATTAGTATCGCTTAGCGAAGATTATTATGTCCAGATAGTTTTAGCAACAGGAGTTGCTTGATACCAAATGTGAAAAGCAGCGACATCCCAAGTTCACATGGAACATCTATGTGGTCGTGCCTCGTTTCTTGCCAGACAGGAATCTTTAACGTTAGTACGGGTCTGGAGTTTTAGTTTTAGATCACTTCAGTAAATGTTCTTTAATACCGTTATCGATTTTCCTAATTATGCTGTTGTAATGGGGGTGGTAGTAGCTTCCACTTCAAGGTACAGATGGGGAGAGTTGTATCAAACCTGCTACCAGAGACAGGGATTCATATTAAATTCCCCAGAGTATCTTGCACAAAAATTTCTTTGCACAGGTAAGTAGAGAAGTAACCCGTTAAGGTAATGTCTTAGACCTAGCAACAAACAGACCCAAACCAATCAATCCACGTAGAGGGAGGTATCAGTTATCATAAAGCTAGGACTACGGGTTTTGCAAAGGATGTTAAGAAGGATAGGAAGAAATCTTTGCTCAGCAGGAGAGACAAGATACAAATAGTGGAGTATCTCAGCACGCAGCACCTATATTCAATGATGAGCACCGAGATGTGGATAAAGGTAGGAATTCAAAAGTATTGTCCAAGTAAGGTCTTCAGACAGAAGATAGATTCACCGCCTTTTGATATTCGTGACAGTGAAGTGCCCTTGAACGAAGAGAGCACCTGCGATTCGAGGAAACTATAACAGTAGCTGACAAAATCGGGACAAATCCAAAACCACGTTAAGGAGAGCAATGGGCGAAGCAATCAGTGACCTCGAAATTAAAAATTTCGCCAGATAATCTAAGGAGAGCTCATAATACATTTTGGTATTACATAATGTAAGTAAGCGGTACGAAATTGTCTGTTCACACCCACGGTGACCACAAAGGCAGCCAAACGAATTGCACAGATGCTCGAATATCTCTACAGAAGATGTTACAGTAGAGGCGTTGTGCTCCGAGCAGCGCCTTGTTACTGAAATTCCAAGCAAGCACCGTCCGGGAAAAGTCCGCCGCTAAAACATACTACTTCCCCCTCATACAGGTTGCATGAAAGACCGCGACGTGAAAATTCGTTGAAATACAGCAGCCAGTTCAGAGGCTTACCATGATCATCCCACACGCCACTCGCTAGTGGAACAGGGTAAGGTGGAACCAGTGTGATATACGTAGTACCTCCCGTCGGAAACTATTAGGTGGTTTGCGGAAAACTATGCAGGTTTCGATGATTGCCATAGAATGCACTTTCAGGATTCTACCGGTTCACTTCATCCGACGTTCGGGTCTCTAAGCTACAGTCATGGAACACTCTATATTGAATATGCACTGAAGGGAATAGCGATTTACATCACATCCGAATGTTTGCAGCATCATTACGTACAATATCACGAATTATCAATTCACATAACATAATCGCGGTATCAGAATCTGGAAAGTAAACACGCTCATCCATACTGATTCTGAAAGTAGCAAATACTAAAGTAAAAAGAAAAATATATGTAATCAATCGCTGCAGCAACTATTTTAGCACTATTCACAAAGTATAAGGAAAGGCAATCAATATCTACATACCGTACGTCACAGGACAATGAGGTGATATATCCTAAGCGCCAAATTGACGATACAACTTGGATGCTATGCGTCAACAAGAAACCATTCACTATTAGCACACTTCCTACAAAAAGCAATGCGTAGCATACCACCAGATGAATTAACATAACAATCGCCGCTAGTACTATTCTAAGGTAATTCAACAAACGAAGAAAATTGCTACAGCTTTTCCACCATTTATCATTGGACAATATAGTCATCTAGGCAACGCGAAACTCAGTGTAAACGTAGAGCGGATGAACGTATCAGCCAAGCAGTTCTTTCGACCATAGTGTCCGAAACTTTAAAAAACCAACACTTAAAAATACGCAGTACAAAAAGAATAAAGCCCCAGATACAGTAACAAATCAACACTTACAGTAACAGAATACACAGGGAACATTACAATCATGCTAAAACTAATTTAGCGCAATTCACAAAACAGAAAGAAGTGCATTTTCTGTCCCTACCATTTGAAAACCGACCGCGTAGCAATATACGCTAAGCGTGGCTTACACAAGAAACACTGACCACCATGCAACAGCGAGGAATCTTTTACGAATGTAGCCTATGATACAGTAACAAATCAAAGCTTATAGTAACAGAATACACAGGGAACATTACAATCATGCTAAAACTAATTTAGCGCAATTCACAAAACAGAAAGGAGTGTATTTTCTGTGCCTACCATTTGAAAACCGACCGCATAGCAATATACACTAAGCGTGGCTTGCTCATGAAACACTGATCTCCATGCAACAGCGAGGCATTGCTTAGGAATGTAGCCTAAGATACAGTAACAAATCAACGCTTATAGTAACAGAATACACAGGGAACATTACAATCATGCTAAAACTAATTTAGCGCAATTCACAAAACAGAAAGAAATGCATTATCTGTGCCTACCACTTGAAAACCGACCGCATAGCAATATACACTAAGCGTGGCTTGCTCATGAAACACTGATCTCCATGCAACAGCGAGGCATTGCTTAGGAATGTAGCCGAAGATACAGTAACAAATCAACGCTTATAGTAACAGAATACACAGGGAACATTACAATCATGCTAAAACTAATTTAGCGCAATTCACAAAACAGAAAGAAATGCATTTTCTGTGCCTACCACTTGAAAACCGACCGCGTAGCAATATACGCTAAGCGTGGCTTACACAAGAAACACTGACCACCATGCAACAGCGAGGAATCTTTTACGAATGTAGCCTATGATACAGTCGCAAATCAAAGCTTATAGTAACAGAATACACAGGAAACATTACAATCATGCTAAAACTAATTTAGCGCAATTCACAAAACAGAAAGAAATGCATTTTCTGTGCCTACCACTTGAAAACCGACCGCGTAGCAATATACGCTAAGCGTGGCTTACACAAGAAACACTGACCACCATGCAACAGCGAGGAATCGTTTACGAATGTAGCCTATGATACAGTCGCAAATCAAAGCTTATAGTATCAGAATACACAGGGAACATTACAATCATGCTAAAACTAATTTAGCGCAATTCACAAAACAGAAAGGAATGCATTTTCTGTGCCTACCATTTGAAAACCGACCGCGTAGCAATATACGCTAAGCGTGGCTTACACAAGAAACACTTACCACCATGCAACAGCGAGGAATCGTTCACGAATGTAGCCTATGATACAGTAACAAATCGACGCTTATAGTAACAGAATACACAGGGAACACTACAATCATGCTAAAACTAATTTAGCGCAATTCACAAAACAGAAAGGAGTGCATTTTCTGTGCCTACTATTAGAAAACCGACCGCGTAGCAATATACGCTAAGCGTGGCTTACACAAGAAACACTGACCACCATGCAACAGCGAGGAATCGTTTACGAATGTAGCCTATGATACAGTCGCAAATCAACGCTTATAGTAACAGAATACACAGGGAACATTACAATCATGCTAAAACTAATTTAGCGCAATTCACAAAACAGAAAGGAGTGCATTTTCTGTGCCTACCACTTGAAAACCGACCGCGTAGCAATATACGCTAAGCGTGGCTTACACAAGAAACACTGACCACCATGCAACAGCAAGAATCATTCACGAATGTAGCCTATGATACAGTAACAAATCAACGCTTATAGTAACAGAATACACAGGGAACATTACAATCATGCTAAAACTAATTTAGCGCAATTCACAAAACAGAAAGGAATGCATTTTCTGTGCCTACCATTTGAAAACCGACCGCGTAGCAATATACGCTAAGCGTGGCTTACACAAGAAACACTTACCACCATGCAACAGCGAGGAATCGTTCACGAATGTAGCCTATGATACAGTAACAAATCGACGCTTATAGTAACAGAATACACAGGGAACACTACAATCATGCTAAAACTAATTTAGCGCAATTCACAAAACAGAAAGGAGTGCATTTTCTGTGCCTACTATTAGAAAACCGACCGCGTAGCAATATACGCTAAGCGTGGCTTACACAAGAAACACTGACCACCATGCAACAGCGAGGAATCGTTTACGAATGTAGCCTATGATACAGTCGCAAATCAACGCTTATAGTAACAGAATACACAGGGAACATTACAATCATGCTAAAACTAATTTAGCGCAATTCACAAAACAGAAAGGAGTGCATTTTCTGTGCCTACCACTTGAAAACCGACCGCGTAGCAATATACGCTAAGCGTGGCTTACACAAGAAACACTGACCACCATGCAACAGCGAGGAATCATTCACGAATGTAGCCTATGATACAGTAACAAATCAACGCTTATAGTAACAGAATACACAGGGAACATTACAATCATGCTAAAACTAATTTAGCGCAATTCACAAAACAGAAAGGAGTGCATTTTCTGTGCCTACTATTAGAAAACCGACCGCGTAGCAATATACGCTAAGCGTGGCTTACACAAGAAACACTTACCACCATGCAACAGCGAGGAATCGTTCACGAATGTAGCCTATGATACAGTAACAAATCGACGCTTATAGTAACAGAATACACAGGGAACACTACAATCATGCTAAAACTAATTTAGCGCAATTCACAAAACAGAAAGGAGTGCATTTTCTGTGCCTACTATTAGAAAACCGACCGCGTAGCAATATACGCTAAGCGTGGCTTACACAAGAAACACTGACCACCATGCAACAGCGAGGAATCGTTTACGAATGTAGCCTATGATACAGTCGCAAATCAACGCTTATAGTAACAGAATACACAGGGAACATTACAATCATGCTAAAACTAATTTAGCGCAATTCACAAAACAGAAAGGAGTGCATTTTCTGTGCCTACCACTTGAAAACCGACCGCGTAGCAATATACGCTAAGCGTGGCTTACACAAGAAACACTGACCACCATGCAACAGCGAGGAATCATTCACGAATGTAGCCTATGATACAGTAACAAATCAACGCTTATAGTAACAGAATACACAGGGAACATTACGATCATGATAAAACTAATTTAGCGCAATTCACAAAACAGAAAGGAGTGTATTTTCTGTGCCTACCATTTGAAAACCGACCGCATAGCAATATACGCTAAGCGTGGCTTACACAAGAAACACTGACCACCATGCAACAGCGAGGAATCTTTTACGAATGTAGCCTATGATACAGTAACAAATCAAAGCTTATAGTAACAGAATACAAAGGATGGTTGGTTGGTTGTTTGAGGTTAAAGGGACCAAACAGCAAGGTCATCAGTCCCTTGTTTCAAATAGACTCCATTCTGCTAACGGGACATCTCAGTATAGTCAGAAAAATAAAACGGATGAAGGGGAAACGTAAAAGGGCAGTCACGTTGTCATTAGTAAAAACAAATGAGGGAAGTTGGCAAGAGAACGAACCCAACACTATGCTGAAACAGCATAGGCAAGACCACCTGTGACTTAAAAGGTACAACTGCTATAATGCAGAAAGTACGTATGGGAATAGAAAAACTAACCAAGCCTTAAAAAGAAGGGGTAAAAACAGAGTAAAAGGGAAAGAAAAGAGGATTCCGGTCAGGGAGGTGAATCGGGAATCTCTGAACACTGCCTACAGTGGGAGACACCCAAACACTCACCGCCCTGCCCCAACACCAGAGGGAGATTAAAAACTTTAAAACTGAGAATAAAAACCACTCTCCCGGAGGAAACCTAGAACCAGAGAGACCATCCGGGAATCGTCAGCCAACATCAAAGGTAAAGTGTGGGGGAGTCTGTACTTAGCACGCAGAGCCAAAAGAAGGGGGCATTCAACCAAAATGTGGGCCACTGACTGGAAGGCTCCACAACCACATAGCGGGGGTGGCTCATCACGCAAAAGGAAACCATGGGTCAGCCTGGTATGGCCAATGCGGAGACGACACAGTGTGGTCTAGTCCTTGCGGGAGAGGCTAAAGGAAGAACGCCATGGGCCTGTATTCACCTTAATGGCACGAAGTTTATTAGACAGTGGAGTAGCCTCCCAAGAATTGGCCCATGACTGTGCAAAGTGGGATTTGATGTGAAGCCGTAAATCTGCTGCAGGAGGGGTTACAGAAAACGGGGGTAAGTAACTGCTCCCCCAGCCAAACGATCAGCGAGCTCATTACCTGGGATACCCACATGGCCCGGGACCCATAGGAAGTCAATGGAACAAGCAGCACGGTGAAGATCAGCGAGATGGTCATGGATGGCAGAGACCAAGGGATGGCGCGAAAAACACCGGTCAATAGCAAGAAGGCCACTCATCGAGTCCGTACATAACAAAACGCGGTTGTGTTGGGATTGTTTAATAAAGGTAAGGGCCCGGGAAATTGCCATCAATTCCGCAGTAAACACCCCACATGAGGGTGGCAGTAGATGATTTTCCGTTCCAACAAAGGACGTGAAGGCATACCCAACATGATCAGCAGATTTAGAGCCATCAGTGTAAAAAACAACAGCATCCCGAAACTCCCATAAAATTTGGCGGAAAAAGGAACGGAACACCACCGGGGGGATGGAATCTTTCGGACCGCGGCGGAGATCCATCCGAATTCGAGGCCGAGGAACTAACCAAGGAGGGGTGGAGGGGAGGGAGCGAGGAAGACAGGACAAAGAAGGAAGCCGAAAATCACGGGTAAGAGACGCAAGGCGCAGCCCAACCGGTAAACCCGCCCGAGGGCGGGAGTCAGGCGGGCGACGTCCATGGTCTGGGAATAGGATAGAATAGGAAGGATGAGCGGGAGAAGAACGGATAGTAAGGGCATAAGACACCAGAAGCTGGGACCGCCGAACAGAAAGGGGGGGGATCCCAGCTTCAACCAGGAGACTATCAACAGGGCTAGTAGGGAAGGCACCGGTGGCCAAACGGATACCACGATGGTGGACTGGATCCAGCACGTGCAGCGTGGAAGGAGCAGCTGAACCATAAACTTGACAACCATAGTCCAAACGTGACAGAACTAGAGCACGATAAAGACGGAGGAGGAGGGAACGGTCCGCACCCCAGGAGGAGTGGGCAAGGAAGCGAAGGACATTGAGTTTACGGAAACATCCTACCTTCAGGAGTCTGATATGGGGCAGCCAAGTGAGCTTGTTGTCGAAAAGAAGACCTAGGAAACGAAACTGTGGAACCACAGGCAATCTTTGTGCAGCGAGATAGAGCTCTGGATCAGGGTGGACCGTAGTACGGCGACAGAAGTGGACCACCCGCGATTTTAAAGGAGAGAATTGAAACCCGTGGGAGAGGGTCCATGCAGAGGCACGCCGTATAGCCACCTGGAGCTGCCGTTCTGCAGATGGCATCGAGGAGGAACTAACCCAAATGCAGAAATCATCCACATACAGGGCAGGGGCGACCAAGGGACCGACAGAGGCCACAAGTCCATCGATAGCTATGAGGAAAAGAAGGACACTCAAGACAGAACCCTGTGGGATGCCCGTCTCCTGGGTCCGTGGAGAACTAAAAGCAGTACCAACTCTAACTCTGAATGACCGATGGATCAGGAACTGGCGGATAAAAATCGGGAGTGGGCCCCGAAGACCCCACTGATGAAGGGTTAGTAAGATGTGATGGCGCCAGGCCGTGTCATAGGCCTTGCGAAGGTCAAAAAACACTGCAACCAAATGGCGGCGCTGGGAAAAAGCCTGCCGAACTGCGGATTCCAAGCGAAGCAAATGATCGATTGGAGATCGTCCCTCTCGAAAGCCACACTGGTAAGGGGACAATAGATCCCGAGATTCGAGGACCCAAGTGAGCCGACGGGCTACCAGCCGTTCAAGTAACTTACAACCAACATTGGTCAAACTAATTGGCCGATAGCTGTCAACAGATAGGGGGTTCTGACCAGGCTTAAGGACAGGAACCACAATGCTATCCCTCCACTGAGAAGGGAAGTCACCCTGGAGCCAGATACGGTTAAACACCCGAAGAAGATGGTGCCGTTGTGGAGCACTGAGATGTTGAAGCAGCTGGTTATGAATGGAATCTGGGCCAGGAGCTGTATCATGAGAAGCAGATAGAGCAGAAAGAAATTCCCATTCAGTGAAAGGTTCGTTGTAAGATTCTGACTCACAAGTGGTGAAACATAAGGTGACAGCTTCAGCCTGCTGTTTTTGATGAAGGAAAGCAGCTGGATAGGAGGCCGACGCTGATGCCACTGCAAAATGGGTCGCAAGATGTTCTGCGAGAACTAATGGGTCCGTACAAATGCCATCTGGGAGGTGAAGGCCTGGGAGGGTGGACTGCCGATGGCAACCTTGGAGAGAGCGAAGTGTAGCCCATACCCGTGACAGAGGGACAGTGGAACCAAGGGAAGAAACGAATCGTTCCCAACATATCCGCTTGCTCTGTTTGATTAAATAACGGGCTTTAGCGCGAAGGCGCTTAAAGGTAGAAAGGCTGGCTACAGACGGGTGCCTCTTAAACTGTTGCAAAGCTCGACGGCGATCACGGATGGCAATGGCAATGGCCGTACTCCACCACGGGACTTGCCGACGACGAAATTGTCCAGATGAGCGCGGGACAGCAAGGTTAGCAGCGCGAACAATCGCGTCAGACACGTCACGTAGGACGTCATCAATACAACCCGACAAAGAGGGAGAAAACTCGACCTGTGCAGTATATAGAGGCCAATCGGCGCGGTGGAAAGACCAACGAGGTAACCTCTCCATCGGGGAGCGGGAAGGGAGCGTGATAATCAACGGGAAATGGTCACTATCACAAAGGTCGTCGTGTGGCGACCAGTGTAATGAAGGGAGGAGAGAGGGAGAAGAAAGAGAAAGATCAATGGCAGAAAAGGTACCATGACCAGCACTGAAATGAGTAGGGGAGCCATCATTAAGAAGGCACAGGTCGTGGTCTGCAATAAATTGGTCGATAAGAAGACCTCGTCTAGATGGAAAGGCACTGCCCCACAAAGGATGATGAGCATTAAAATCCCCAAGGAGGAGGAAGGGAGGAGGAAGTTGCTGAAGAAGGGTGGTTAAGGCAGCAGGTGTAAGAGTCCTGTCAGGAGGGAGATAAAGATTGCATACTGTGACTGCAGAGTCTAGGTGGACCCTAACAGCAACTGCTTCCAATGTAGTTTGGAGAGGAATCCACGTGCTAGCAATGTCTGTACGGACCAACGTACAAACGCCACCAGAAGCCCGCAAGGGTCCGACCCGATTTCGACAGAAAACACGGAACCCACGGAGGGTCGGTGAGTGAGCATCAGTAAAATGAGATTCCTGGAGAACCACACAAGCTGCTGAGTAGGACGAAAGAAGGGATTTCAATTCCGGAAGGTGACGATAGTAGCCATTACAATTCCATTGGAGAACCACAGAACGATGGTTTAAATGAGGGCTGAACACGCTAAATCCAGTCATACCGCCGGGTCCCCACCCGTCACCGACAAGGAGGGGGCGACATCCATAAACGACAGGTCAGAATCCGGTTGTGAAGCCGGGGAAGTAACCTCCGGTGACACCAGAGGCTCTTTGTCCCGGGACTTATGTTTCTTCTTCTTTTCAGGCTGAGATCGAGGAGGGCTGTGTGGCATAATGGAGCCAGCTGCAGCAAGATCAGGAACAGAAAGAGACCGGGCGACCTGGGGGCCGATAGACCGCGGCTCTCGCGGTCGCCGCGCTGCAGCAGACCTTTGACCTGGAAGGTGCCGGGAAGGGGCATCCCGGGAGAGGCGCCCTTGACCGGCAGACGCCGAAGGAGTGGGACACTTCTCCGGCTGGGGAGGGGGAGTGGCGCCCAGAGGAGAAGGTGTGGGAGCCGCAGGGGAGGGGGAAAGGAGAGGGGTCCGGGATGGGGGTAAGGAAGGGGGAGGAAGGGATGAAGATGTAACCAAGGCGTAACTAGATGTCATGGACACAGGGTGCAATCGTGCATATTTCTTACAGGCCTCTGTGTAGCTTAAACGATCAAGAGACTTATACTCCTGTATCTTTTTTTCTTTCTTATAGACTGGGCAATCTGCTGAACGTGGAGAATGACTACCATGACAATTTACACATACAGGAGGGGGAACACAGGGACTCCCCTCATGGAGTGGACGTCCACAGTCACCACAGAGAGGGTCCTGGGTACAGCGAGAAGACATGTGGCCAAAACGCAAGCACTTGAAACACCGCATAGGAGGTGGGATGTACGGCTTCACATCACAGCGATAGACCATAATCTTAACTTTCTCAGGAAGGGTATCCCCTTCAAAGGCCAGGATAAAGGCACCAGTATCAATACGATTATCTTTAGGACCCTTCTGAACACGCCGAACAAAGTGAACACCCCGCCGTCCGAGATTGTCCCGAAGTTCCTCATCAGTTTGAAGGATGAGGTCTCTGTGAAAAATCACACCTTGTACCATATTTAGAGACTGGTGAGGGGTAATGGACACGGGAATTGTGCCAAGATGGGTACAGGCACGAAGGGCCGCAGATTGGGCAGCCGAAGCAGTTTTTATCAGTAATGAACCCGACCGCATCTTGCTCAGGGAGTCCACTTTGCCGAACTTGTCTTCAATGTGTTCCACAAAGAATAAAGGTTTGACACTGGTGAAAGTATCTCCATCAGTCCTGGTGCAAACTAGATAATGGGGGAAAGGTTTTGCCCCTAGACGACGGGCCTGACCCTCCTCCCAGGGGGTAGCCACGGAAGGGAAGGCCGAAGGGGCAAGAGAAGCAGCACTTGAGGAATCAGTACCACGCAGAGAGACGGCCGCAGAAGAGCGGCCAGAGGTTTGGACCCTTATGCGTTTCATCTGCATAGCGTCCGCCCTGATACCACCCACTCCGATCAGGGGCTCTCCTCACGGGCGCCACCCAGCCACAGCAAGGGCCGTCTGGCACGGCGGCCATTGCCGGGAGTTCCGATGCTCCAGGATGACGAGCAACCACTCCAAGGCATGCATGAGGATGTCACAGCTCAGGTATCAGAAGTGTGATCCCTGTGTGTTCAGGGGGCTCAACCAAAAGGGTACATAGCGACCCCACCACACGGGCTGGCTACCGTGCTGGCTATGCACCCTAGCATCAGACAACGACGTAGAAGAAAAGGTGGAATATACTAGGAGGGCACACGTCGGAGACACTAGGTAAGGTGCTCTTCCATAAATGGCTCACACTACGGAAGAGAAATTTTGGAATGGAGGTCAAACCCCAGAGGGGGACCAAGGAATGCCAAAAGGAGGAGATGATTACGCAACAACGCCAGAGTGTAAGACCAACAGAACCAGGAGGATAGCGGGGGCCAACATAAGCAAGGACACCAATAGAGGGAGAGGAGAGGGCGAGGGGAAAGGGGTATGGAGGGGAAAGGAGAGGAAGGGAAAGGAAATGCAGCCCGGGAGAGAAAGAAGGCTGCAATGGCTCGGGGCCCCGTGCTCGCCACGCACGTATCCACGAAAGAGTTGTGGACCCCCTGGGGGGGAATACACAGGAAACATTACAATCATGCTAAAACTAATTTAGCGCAATTCACGAAACAGAAAGAAATGCATTTTCTGTGCCTACCACCTGAAAACCGACCGCGTAGCAATATACGCTAAGCGTGGCTTACACAAGAAACACTGACCACCATGCAACAGCGAGGAATCGTTTAGGAATGTAGCCTAAGATACAGTAACAAATCAACGCTTATAGTAACAGAATACACAGGGAACATTACAATCATGCTAAAACTAATTTAGCGCAATTCACAAAACAGAAAGAAATGCATTTTCTGTGCCTACCACTTGAAAACCGACCGCGTAGCAATATACGCTAAGCGTGGCTTACACAAGAAACACTGACCACCATGCAACATTGAGGAATCGTTCACGAATGTAGCCTATGATACAGTAACAAATCGACGCTTATAGTAACAGAATACACAGGGAACATTACAATCATGCTAAAACTAATTTAGCGCAATTCACAAAACAGAAAGATATGCATTTTCTGTGCCTACCACTTGAAAACCGACCGCGTAGCAATATACACTAAGCGTGGCTTGCTCATGAAACACTGATCTCCCTTCAACAGCGAGGCATTGCTTAGGAATGTAGCCTAAGATACAATATCAACGCTTATAGTAACAGAATACACAGGAAACATTACAATCATGCTAAAACTAATTTAGCGCAATTCACAAAAAAGAAAGAAATGCATTATCTGTGCCTACCACATGAAAACCGACCGCGTAGCAATATACGCTAAGCGCGGCTTACACAAGAAACACTGATCTCCATGCAACAGCGAGGAATCGTTTACGAATGTAGCCTATGACACAGTCGCAAATCAAAGCTTATAGTAACAGAATACACAGGGAACATTACAATCATGCTAAAACTAATTTAGCGCAATTCACAAAACAGAAAGAAATGCATTATCTGTGCCTACCACTTGAAAACCGACCGCATAGCAATATACACTAAGCGTGGCTTGCTCATGAAGCACTGATCTCTTGCAACAGCGAGGCATTGCTTAGGAATGTAGCCGAAGATACAGTAACAAATCAACGCTTATAGTAACAGAATACACAGGGAACATTACAATCATGCTAAAACTGATTTAGCGCAATTCACAAAACAGAAAGAAATGCATTTTCTGTGCCTACCATTTGAAAACCGACCGCGTAGCAATATACGCTAAGCGTGGCTTACACAAGGAACACTGACCACCATGCAACAGCGAGGAATCGTTTACGAATGTAGCCTATGATACAGTCGCAAATCAACGCTTATAGTAACAGAATACACAGGGAACATTACAATCATGCTAAAACTAATTTAGCGCAATTCACAAAACAGAAAGGAGTGCATTTTCTGTGCCTACCATTTGAAAACCGACCGCGTAGCAATATACGCTAAGCGTGGCTTACACAAGAAACACTGATCTCCATGCAACAGCGAGGCACTGCTTAGGAATGTAGCCTAAGATACAGTAACAATTCAACGCTTATAGTAACAGAATACACAGGGAACATTACAATCATGCTAAAACTAATTTAGCGCAATTCACAAAACAGAAAGAAATGCATTATCTGTGCCTACCACATGAAAACCGACCGCGTAGCAATATACGCTAAGCGCGGCTTACACAAGAAACACTGACCACCATGCAACAGCGAGGCATTGCTTAGGAATGTAGCCTAAGATACAGTAACAAATCAACGCTTATAGTAACAGAATACACAGGGAACATTACAATCATGCTAAAACTAATTTAGCGCAATTCACAAAACAGAAAGAAATGCATTATCTGTGCCTACCACATGAAAACCGACCGCGTAGCAATATACGCTAAGCGCGGCTTACACAAGAAACACTGATCTCCATGCAACAGCGAGGAATCGTTTACGAATGTAGCCTATGACACAGTCGCAAATCAAAGCTTATAGTAACAGAATACACAGGGAACATTACAATCATGCTAAAACTAATTTAGCGCAATTCACAAAACAGAAAGAAATGCATTATCTGTGCCTACCACTTGAAAACCGACCGCATAGCAATATACACTAAGCGTGGCTTGCTCATGAAGCACTGATCTCTTGCAACAGCGAGGCATTGCTTAGGAATGTAGCCGAAGAAATGCATTTTCTGTGCCTACCACTTGAAAACCGACCGCGTAGCAATATACGCTAAGCGTGGCTTACACAAGAAACACTGACCACCATGCAACAGCGAGGAATCGTTTACGAATGTAGCCTATGATACAGTAACAAATCGACGCTTATAGTACCAGAATACACAGGGAACATTACAATCATGCTAAAACTAATGTAGCGCAATTCACAAAACAGAAAGAAATGCATTTTCTGTGCCTACCATTATAAAACCGACCGCGTAGCAGTATACACTAAGCGTGGGTTACACAAGAAACACTGACCACCATGCAACAGCGAGGCACTGCTTAGGAATGTAGCCTAAGATACAGTAACAATTCAACGCTTATAGTAACAGAATACACAGGGAACATTACAATCATGCTAAAACTAATTTAGCGCAATTCACAAAACAGAAAGAAATGCATTTTCTGTGCCTACCACTTGAAAACCGACCGCGTAGCAATATAAGCTAAGCGTGGCTTACACAAGAAACACTGACCACCATGCAACAGCGAGGAATCGCTTACGAATGTAGCCTATGATACAGTCGCAAATCAACGCTTATAGTAACAGAATACACAGGGAGCATTACAATCATGCTAAACCTAATTTAGCGCCATTCACAAATCAGAAAGAAATGAATTTTCTGTGCCTACCACTTGAAAACCGACCGCGTAGCAATATACGCTAAACGTGGCTTACACAAGAAACACTGACCACCATGCAACAGCGAGGAATCGTTTAGGAATGTAGCCTATGATACAGTAACAAATCAACGTTTATAGTAACAGAATACACAGGGAACATTACAATCATGCTAAAACTAATTTAGCGCAATTCACAAAACAGAAAGAAATGCATTTTCTGTGCCTACCACTTGAAAACCGACCGCGTAGCAATATACGCTAAGCGTGGCTTGCTCATGAAACACTGATCTCCATGCAACAGCGAGGCATTGCTTTGGAATGTAGCCGAAGATACAGTAACAAATCAACGCTTATAGTAACGGAATACACAGGGAACATTACAATCATGCTAAAACTAATTTAGCGCAATTCACAAAACAGAAAGAAATGCATTTTCTTTGCCTACCACTTGAAAACCGACCACGTAGCAATATACGCTAAGCGTGGCTTACACAAGAAACACTGACCACCATACAACAGCGAGGAATCGTTTACGAATTTAGCCTATGATACAGTAACAAATCAACGCTTGTAGTAACAGAATACACAGGGAATATTACAATCATGCTAAAACTAATTTAGCGCAATTCACAAAACAGAAAGAAATGCATTTTCTGTGCGTACCACTTGAAAACCGACCGTGTAGCAATATACGCTAAGCGTGGCTTACACAAGAAACACTGACCACCATGTAACAGCGAGGAATCCTTTATGAATGTAGCCTATGATACAGTCGCAAATCAAAGCTTATAGTAAGAGAATACACAGGTAACATTACAATCATGCTAAAACTAATTTAGCGCAATTCACAAAACAGAAAGAAATGCATTATCTGTGCCTACCTCTTGAAAACTGACCGCATAGCAATATACACTAAGCGTGGCTTGCTCATGAAACACTGATCTCCATGCAACACCGAGGCATTGCTTAGGAATGTAGCCTAAGATACAGTAACAAATCAAAGCTTATAGTAACAGAATACACAGGGAACATTACAATCATGCTAAAACTAATTTAGCGCAATTAACAAAACAGAAAGAAATGCATTTTCTGTGCCTACCATTTGAAAACCGACCGCGTAGCAATATACGCTAAGCGTGGCTTACTCAAGAAACACTGATCTCCATGCAACAGCGAGGCATCGTTTAGGAATGTAGCCTAACATACAGTAACCAATAAACGCTTATAGTAACAGAATACACAGGAAACATTACAATCATGCTAAAACTAATTTAGCGCAATTCACAAAGCAGAAAGAAATGCATTTTCTGTGCCTACCATTTGAAAACTAACCGTGTAGCAATAGACGCAAGGCGCGGCTTACTCAAGAAACACGGTGATCTCCATGCAACAGCGTGGCGACGTTTAGGATTGTAGCCCCAGATACATTAACAAAGCAAAGCTTATAATTGCAGAATTCACAGGGAACATTACAATTATGCTATAACTATTTTAGCGCAGTTCACAAAACGGTAAAGTATGTATTTTTCTGTGTCTACCGTTCGAGATTCGGCAGTGTGGCAATTTGCGCAACGTGAGCCTCACTCACTATACGAGGTGGCTTCCGTGCGTTAGCGAATCAGTGTATCCGACCTTTAGATATGCCATAGCAATACCTTGAATTACACGTGATAACAGGAGATTTACAAGGGCATGTGCAGCTATTATAACGTGTAGCAAAGCTTGAAGTACAGTTTTCAGTTTGTGTATACTTTTAGCAAAGCTTACTGCAGGGATTTATGCGCGACGAGGGTCGCTGATGCGTCACTTAGCGATCCATGTTCTTTTAGGGAGAGAGCACATGTCCGAATATTATAATATTGACTGGAAACTAGTGGGAGCTGAACGCCAAGTTGACTGCCATTTAACCTGTTAATATGAGGCACTTTAATGACGGTGAACCATGCAAGTAATATTTCGCGGAAAGTTCTTCAAAATCAAAGCTAGCTTACTGCGAAAATCTAACTACTTTATGTATGTAAATACTTCTGAATTGGACAATTGATACATAAGCTATACAACAAGGTATGTGCCCTGACAGCCATTTTCATCGTCATACTCGCATTTGCGGTTGTGCTTTTCAGACCGTGCACATAACGAATGCTCAAACCTGAGTACAGCAGCTGACCTTACCCGACTGCCCTGGACGTAGGTCGGACGTGTCGCAGCGTCAACATTGGCGACCCAAGCGCCTGCTGAGAGCCGGCGCCTCACGTCCTCCACTGCCCCAGACTGGCCGTGGCTGCCTCTCGCTCCGCCAGTGCGGCTACACGGCGCCCCCTGTGGACTGAAGCCGCCGGCACCGGCGGAACAGGCTGTGACTGTCACAGCGCCCCCTCTCCCTCCAAACTTCTCACTGGATGAGCATTTCCTGGTGAACACGTGAGAACAGTGGATTTGTCACTAGGAAAACAGGTCGCACAGCTTCAATGGGCACCAGTGTTGAGGTTTGCAGTAAATGCACTTCAGTTTCTTCTGAATTTGGCCGAAAGTCATGTCAGTATAGTAACACAAAAGTTCCTATTCCGTATAGAGGCACAACAATATTTATACTTGCCGAACGACGTCTACCCTTAATGTAAGGATCTCCGGTCCTGGTCTCTTCATTAAAAAACAGGTCCAGTGGGCGTAGGTCTCGCCCTCAGAAGGTCCTGTACACAATTTTGTAAGTGGATGGCTCATCTATAGGTGTTGGTGCGTGATTTGGGGATTGTAATACGTGACGGATGTCCATAATCAATTTTGCAATGTCCTGACATAGAAGCTTCAATATTGTGCTCCGCCTTCAAACAGCACATCTTAGTATTTGACAAAAAAAAAAAAAAAGGTTCAAATGGCTCTAAGGACTATGGGACTTGACATCTGAGGTCATCAGGCCCCTAGACTTAGAACTACTTAAACCTAACTAACCTGAGGACATCACACACATCCGCGCCCGAGTCAGGATTCGAACCTGCGACCTTAGCGGTCGCGCGGTTCCAGACTGTAGCGCCTAGAACCGCTTGGCCACGCTGGCCGGCTTGAACATAGCAGTATAGAACAATTTCTATGAGGTCAGTATCACAGTTCATGAATTTCTAGAAACACATCATTTGCACACATGTGACTGAACCCAGAATCTTACTTTTCTTTCAAGAACAGGACCCACACATTACATCTCTATCGAAAGTAACGAAATGCAATATAACTGCAGCAAATAATTTATATGAAGGTTAGTAAAGAGATATCGGTGGATTTGGTGATTTAACACTTCTGCCACTGAAGGAACTTACCTTTCTTTGTAATATGAAAGACACAGAAGTGGGCAGAACGTAACTAAATTCACACACCCCAAAATATGACGTATCTCAAGACCATTACGCTTTACAGGACATATGAACGACGTAGCGGATAACGTCGGAAGTTCTACCACGCTTTTCGTGGATACGGCTCTTTGATACTACTAAGTCACAACGGTAGAGAAATGGGCCAAATGACCTTCAAACAAGTTTTACATACAGCGCGTAAGAAAGCAGTAAGACCCGTTATGGGATGATCACGCGACTGCAGAACAATGACTGCAAGCAGCAGTCACATACAGAAAATATCTAGGAGTATGCATACGTAGCTGTTGCGGTGGAACGAGCACACGACTGATCGCAGATGAGGCAGGTGCGATATGAAGGATGCTCAGGAACTGTAATCCACCCGCAGAGCAGGTAGCTTGCTCAAGTTGTTCTGCGAGTAGTTCAACACAGCTCGTCAGTCTGCGATTCGTAGAAGGCAGAGACAGAGGAAATAGAGGAGATGCAAACAAGAGCAGCTCTTTTCGTTTCAGGTTTATTCATTAAAAAGGAAAGCATGACAGAGTTGCTCAGCCAACTGTAGGCATTCTGCAGCACGGTGTGCTTTACTGTTAACGCTCCCTGACTGTACATTTTTGCAGAAGTCAACCAATATATCGCTTCATATTATGTGTGTCACCCCGAAGAGCCACGGAGGTTAAATCAGACAAATGCGAGATCTCGCGGACCCTTTCCAACAGACGTTCTTCCAGTGTACTGTTCGTGACTGGAGCAAGGAAAGGGGGCAACCGGGAAGGCGATTGTCGAACACAAACTGCTCTCCGCCACACACCGTAACAAGATTTTCGGAGTACAGATTAAGTAGGACTACTGTAACAACAGTGATAAGACACGAAAATTTGCCATCATCTGCTAACAACGTTCGCAATCTGACTATGCAGGGACTTTTGCACGGAAGGGTATCTCAGACAGCTGGATCTCTCAGTTGACAGGTGCAGATCAACTACATACTGCCTCAATGGTGCCAAGTTTAAAATAGAGAAGGCAGTAAACACACACAGAACGTTAGCACCCATAGAATTAGAAACCTATCCGGTTCCATGGAACAGTCTGTACACAGATTAACACACTTCTCCCTTCTCGGTTGGGGGACCGTGAAACGATAGTATTTATATTTCAACATTATCTTTTGGTGTACTATCAACTAAAACTCGTCACTACAAAAAGATTGAGCTCTGTACACATTCAAAGGTATGTTAATTACATCATGATGTCAGTTACCAGTCGGAGAAGTTGAGCTGCATGTGCTTCTCAGTTGAAGCTGAACACATGAACAGTTAGAGGGGTCTCATCCCCCTTCCATCTGGCCCTCCAAAGAAGACATTACGAACAGACGGTAATCCTCAGATGTGATACGGAGACCGTTAGTGTGGGAACGATCGTTTTTGCTTTCGGTTACGAAAAAAAAAAATTAAAGTGATTCGAAGTGTTACCAACGATCACTTCCCTCACATACTGCTTCTATTGAAAAAATAAAGGCGATAGATGTACCCTCCACTATACACATGGAATATTTTGGAGCCCGAATACTGTGGCTATCAAGAAGCGCATACTCACGACCAAATCGCTAAGAACTCGAGCCAAAGCCTCGCCCTCGTGCTCACTCTCTGCTGTGCTCAGTAGTGGCGACTCAGACAGGAAGGTGGTCGGCGAGCGGTCTGGACTGTGGCCGCGCCGCTCACTGCCAGCCACAGCTGAGCACCTGCTCCGCGTCCGCCTCCCGAACTCTGGCTGGCTGCCCAACCCTTCCGACTGACGAGGGACGCACCTGGTCGTCCACAGAACTTGGCACCAGCCACACTAACAATCCACTGCTCTGCGCCCATCCGCCAGACACTCGTGTGCCTTCCAAATCCACTTAGTCCGACGGATAGCCTGTAGGTCTGTTTCGTCACTACTCGAAGTAGTTTCTCTGTACAACGTTTTATCACTTACCTCATCTTTTACTGTACATCGAGATGTCTTCTTGAGTCCTACTGGCCATATTCAACAGCATGTGCATAATGTCTCAGGTGCGGTTGGAAATATGCATTGGGCAAAACCAAAAAATGGAAACTAAGAGAGATGTATGTTATCACGTCACTTCGTCTCAGCAGAATGAAGATCACTAATCTTGGAAACTGTGTACTGTAAACGCAGTTTACACAGTTATCGAGTTATTTGCGAAGTATAAGCCATCAGCTTTTACATATGAACATCTGTATAGAATTCCTAATGAGAAAAATAAATAAACCAGTTCTACAAATGTTTCACGACAGCCTGACAACTTCATAAAATCAGGTCACGGTTTCGGACCCAAAGTCTCACAAAACTATCTTACTTCGCTGATTGAGATGTGAAATTTAATTAATGCACCCCATTCGTTCATAAGCAATAACGCCAAGACTTCAGGTCGTCGTTCACTGTGTCACAAAGTTATTTCTGTGACAATTCCCACCAACAGACGGCATCTACGTGCTTTTAAGTAGCTTGAGCCAGCCTACTCGCTCCAGCCACCAACAGATGCCATCAGAATCCGCTTTCTTGCATTTAGCCGCTAAAACACTTCGTCCAAACTTGAAGCTATCACTGTGCAGCGTATTGCATGGTTACACAGGGAAAAAGGAACTTGGATGAATTAGGTTCTTGTAACAGCTGATGGTAAAAATAGTTTCATTCTTGTTTCAATTGCTTGAATTGGAAATGACAAAGTCTTACAGAATTAGAATCATGACATAAAATACACTACAAACCATTAAGTAGAAACAAAAATAATTATCTTAATTGAAAAACAACAAACATTACACACTACGTCATGTAAGTCTTTACATAAATAAGTACCGTGCATGCCAGGATGCTATCAGGCTCTCAGGTGGGCCTGTGGGGTGTTTTCCCTACACATGAAACGAGAATGGCTGGGATTCAGAGAAAAATGGGTTTTATTCTCAAGAACTATCACTAAGGTGTACAATACTCACGAAACTGGCAATGGCAGTGAAATGAACCCGTACATGGAATGTACAGGGCGTTGCGCGCCAATAGGAAGGACTACTGGAAGCGCCCAGAGGGTGAGAAACTGGCTGGCAAGTGAGGGACCCACTGTTGTGGCCGCTACCTCGCCGACCCCCTTGCCTACCCCCCGTGACAATTTCTGGACCTGTCATTGGTGGTTTGTCGAAGAAAGTTGGCGTCTCTCACTCAGCGATACCACGGCATCAATCCTAGGTCAGTGCAAGAGCGTGGGAGCTGGCGAAGTACTGCAGGTTACTTCACACAACTCCTCACGCTACTGCCTGACGCTAGGTTAAAATGATGGAAATAAAATATAATAAAACAATTTACAATTACTCGTTACCAGGTACAATTCATTACCCCTACCACGAGAGCTGGTTACTGGTCAGTGATTGTTACAATGGTTGACACTAATCACTCATAATGACCAATTAAAACCAAATTTTCATTTCATGTACATGGAAGGCGACCGACATTGTTTTTTTTTTCTTATAAGATGTCTTAAAGGTAACGGAGGCATCCAAAGCTGGTTACAAAATCTGCGGTAGCTGCAGGAGATGTCGTGTTTGATATTTTACCTTACAATATCATTATCCACTGGTGTTACTTTACTCGTCCATAATTTGGAGTCTCTGTTACTAAGACTGTCTGTTTTTTACACTTCGAGGTCGGTGCAACAGCTGATAGTCGATAGAATGGGCAGAGCCAAGGTGGTGCTGGTGGGCGTAGTGGCTGACACCAGCTGGGCTGCAGCTGAGCCAAAGTGCTGTGGGAATTGTGTCGGAGGAGGCTCAGAGTGATTCATCTAACTGTGCGTAAACTAACAGTGAGTGACAGATACGGTTAGTGAATGAGCCTGTGAGAGGCGTAATTAGCAACTGAACAAACCAAGTATCAATCATTTTCATTACAAATAGTTTTTACTCCTGGCATCCAGTAACTACTTTCCTAGTAAACTGCTTTTACCATACTTCCTTAAAACTTGAGTATACAATTATACAAAACGCTATTGGGAGAGCCACGCCTGTGAATTAGGGTGTCTCATCAGACGTTACCCACAGTATTCACCGTCTAACCAGGGATGTGGCACAACCTGCCCTGGAGGCTCGCCGGATTTGCAGTGGGTAGATTTATACAAATTCCATACAGTATAGCGAACGACCAATAGAGCTACAGGCACAGACGTGGCACTGATAATGACGACTAGATGGGAAGAATTCCGAATGTGCCATCCAGCAATAGTCTCAGTACCAAACGGAGTGGTGAAGGAACACAGTTCGCGACAATCGACAAGGAGCAACAGTTGCCTTGCATTTCTATCCCTGAAGGTCAGGCATGCATTACCCAAGTGCAAAGCACTTGAAACCTTTGTAAATCTTTGCTTTAAGTAGGACGCTGTTGACGCCTGACAAACACCTTTGTAAAGCGAGACGGATCACAGCAACAAGATAGGAGCGGTATTTCGGTATAATGTGGCTGGAAAAGAATGTGGTAGTTTTGGTACTGTCTAAGGCATTAGTCCCGATTAACACCACTAGCTGCTCACCGACAGAAGCAAGAAATGCGGAATAGAGCTGACAACTCGTCAACATGCTAAGTGATAAAAGCGGGAGGGTCAAAACATTAACTGCAGCAGTATGCGGTCATGGGCGCCCACTGCCAATTTCAGCAGAACGGACGCACGTGCACCGTGCCCCGTCGGTAGCGTAAATAACGTCATCAGAATCGATTAAAGCTTACTCTGTCTACCGCAGAAATCAACACGTGCCTAGTCTCGCGTCAATACACAGATTAGACGTTTCGGCGTTTCCTTTTCACTAAACGCGTAGTGACGTGCCCACCTAGCAAGCTTTTTGCAACTGTGTGTGCCTTATTGTGGCATACACGACAGAGGTCGTGGCGACGCTGGTAGTGAATTATTCAGAACGCATGTAAGTGCAGGTAACTCCTATTGGTTCTCATGGTCTAAGAGTTCCTATCTCCCATTCTATTGGGATTGTTGCTGTACCTATACTATTGGAGTAACAGGCATTATGGTGCACACACTGTACTTGTATTCAGTGCGAAAAGTATTTGTTTCACGCAGTGCACTGCGAACAAATCTCCCAGTGAGAGCAAATAATTGTTTACAGCACTTGGAGAAGGATGTACATCCTCGTATTGGGAATGTTTCCTTCAATTGCTTTTTCTAATGAACGAAGCTGCAATAATATGAATTATCCGTGTCTGCTGTTTCGCAATAGCTCAGCGAGTGTCCTCATTAACGGCATTAAATCCTTTTTATATGTTACGTCATGAAATAAAAACACACCTCAAAATATGTAAACAGGCTCAGAGACAGCGAGGTCCACTGTCAGATAAAATACGTAATAAAGCGTAAAGACATACCGGCAGAGATCCAAACTCTTACGCTCAACACGAACATTTCGACATACGTTCTTTTATTAGCTAGAGCAGGGGCTGTTGCGGTAACTTTTCTCTTGTTTTTCCTGTTATTTACTTTCTCTTCTAGGCTGGTATATTCCATGTCGAAGTCCTTAGCAGTGTTTCTCCATACACCACAGTGTGTCACGAATTCCAATATTACTCGTACTTGTTACTAAGACAGCATATATTTAAGAACTTTTGGTTGTCAAATGTCTTAATACTGTTCACATGGCTGAGAAACGTCGGAAGCAGTATCTGGCTCGTTGGCGCAGTAGTTCGATTGCTATCGAATTTTAATACTCGATACCTCTCGTCATCGTTACATATGAAAAGCTGTTGGTATACTCCCATTACGTTTTGTGGCAAATGGATACAGCTGTAAATACTGCAATTTTTAAGTTGGTTACGCACGCTCAGTTACAAAATAAATGGCAGCTCTCGCCCTAATTTGAATGAAACGAAACGGAAGACGATCAGTAATGGACGTCACTTACATATCTTGAGAACTTCAGGGTGTTTGTAATAGTATCTTAATGTGCGTTATCTGCTTAGTTTGAAAGCTCTGCAAGGATTAAGATCACTTGGGCAGGTTTTGACTATACTGACATAGTATGTTGTCTCTCTGTCCCACGTAGCAAGGTTTTCCAGGAAAATGCATATCGTAGCGGGCCCTTGCTAAAATATGAATCTCCTTTCATCACCCATGCTACAGTGACAGATGGGACGGCCACATCTGCTGGCAAGTGTTAACAGAAATTCCTAACGGGACTGGTGTACTCGCGTTTACTCAAAACTACGTCCATTACGGTTCTGCTTCTTCCATCACACTCTTCTGTTCATTCAAATACTGCATCTTTCTTTAGTAATTTTGCTAACGGTTTTGCTGTTACAGCATAATCCTGCACAAAACCCCTGGAAAGATTGTAACTAACATTTCTTGGGGTTGGAAAATTATCTATTTCAATTAATCTAGGATCTGGGTTGACTCCATCTGAACTGATGATGTGCCCCAGCTACTGAAATGAACGTTTTGCTCGATTTGAATTCAAGAGTACACTTTTCAATCTAGTCAACACACTTCTTAACAGTTCAGTATGCTTTTCAATTCATTTTGCAGTAACTACTATCTCATGAAGATACTCAAGAGAGACAGTAGGATTTAAATGTGTTATCAAGTCGGTAAATTCTCACAATAGGCAAGCGAATTTCGTAGACTAAAATCCATATGTAAGAATTCACACAGTCCAGATGGGACAACAAAAGCAGTTTTCTGTCTGTCATGGTGCAATCTGAATCTGATGATATCCAGAACTCGTCTCCAGGCTGATGAATTATTTGGAATTTTCTGACTTCTCCAAGTTCTCGTCGATACATATCAGAGGTTACATATCCAGTGTGATAACCTTGTTTACCACTCTCAAATCAACACACAGACCACACGTTTTTTGCCCATTGACCGACTTCCTTGGGACAATGACAATTCGACAGGCACGCGGGCTTGCAAAGGGTTGAATTATCCTTGCAGCCAAGTGCTGTTGAATCACATCTTCTACAACAGATTGAAACTGACGGGGTAAACGATATGTCTTCTGCGCAGTTGGTCTGGCGTCTTATGTTGTACGACTTCAGTTGCTGGCAAATATTGCCTTCCCTCGAATAACCACACATATTCCTCTAAAACTGGATACAGAAGCCTTTGCTCCAATTTGGCAAATGTGCCAACTTCTCTTTGAACTTTTCTTCTTATCGAGAGTGCCGGTGCAAAAACCTTCCTCACAGGTAACTACTTATGTCTTCTCTCTTGACACTGTTTCTGGTTCGACACTTCTCTTTGCGTAAATTCTTCGCCACTGACTATTATTGTGTTCAGTTGGAGCTTGTGAGTTAGACCTCTACATTCACATGTTTCTCACAAATGAGACGCATGTTCATTGTCCAGACAGTGGTCTGTATCACTGATCCAAACAGTGCTCGTCCTATAATGTATCACAGCCTTATAGCATGCTAGGAAATCATTTCCTAAGACAACACAGAAATACCACCCACGTTCCCTTACTACTTCCGTATCAAAGACATTTTTTCCCTTCAGTGTGCAGGTATGTTACAGTGGCACCTGCAGGAATCATTATCTTGTCTCCAAGTCGTCTTATATTGTAGCGTGGCCGTTTTAGCATGCGCTTGTCATTATTGGCAGCAAAAAGAACACGAATCTGAGCTGCTGTGTCTACAAGAATTTTGGCAGACTTTCCTCTGAGCTTTACCTCAAACTCATTAGTTTACCTCAGTGGTCTCCCCTTTTTAGAGGGTCCATATATTTCACTGGGGACTAAAGTGGGTGGCAGAGGAGTAGTACTCCTGTTTTAACATTCTTTTCGTTGCCTGCTGGCACGCTAGTCTTGGGGGAATTCGGCCACTTAGTTTGCGGACAACGATCCTGTATGGTATTTCTCAACATGAAGCCCAGCAGCGCTCGGCCGGATGGTTCGGCTTCTTACGTCTTTGGCAATTCGTGTCTTTTATGAAATAAGTCCCACTTCGCTGGCGCGTGTGGGGCGTATACGAATCTTCCCCTTCATCGAGTAATAGAGCAAGTCTGACTGCCTCGTCCAGCAAGGTGGAGCCGGCTGCCTTTACCTTACTCCCTATTTGTGAACCGATTCCGCGGAAGAACACATCCGTTACTCTCGCTTATGTTCCTAATTCTGTCTGCAGATGCTTCAAAGTCGTCCTCACTTTTCTAAGCGTGGACAACCCATCACGGTAATTGCTAATTCCACGGAATAGCACTGTGGTAAGCGCTTCGCCATTAACTCAAAAGTGGGTGTTTCCCGCAATGTGTCTACTGATTCAATACAACTTCGCCATCGCCCGTAAACTTCAGCTGGGTGGCATTTGACAAAAAATTGTCTCGCCATGCCCATGTACATCCCACTTCCCTGACGTTTGGGAGATGTTACTTTTTCGCCTGGCTTTCCAGCAAAAGAAGGTACAAAAGTTATGGCTGGAAGCGTAACGTATATGTCTGGTACTAATTTTTCTGTTTCATCTATTGGCGCTCTTGAAGGCCTGGAGTTGTTACCGCACTTATGGCAGCTCCGGCTTCACGTTCGAGAGTTATAGCGTTAAGCCGTTCCTGTAGCTCTATTTTTCAATTGACTGACTGCTTGTCTGCTATTGCAGTAAAGTAATGAGATAAGGCTCTTTCGGTGCCGCAGTTTCAGCATACGAAGCCGATTCGTTTCTCCCCGCTGTTTGGGGAGGACGTAAATCAGGCATGGCTACAAAACTGGGACTGGGACCGAGAAGATGTATCCAATGAAGGTATCATTATTCTAGGTTATGGTAAGAATCCAAATGGTTGAAATGGCTCTAAGCACTACGGGTCTGAGTTCATCAGTCCCCTAGACTTAGAACTAGTTAAATCTAAGTTGAAACACCCGCTAATCCCGCAGGGCAAAACAGCTGACTACGATTGTGCAAAGGGCCAAATAAGGTGGCAGTCAGTTTCACTTCAAAATTGTAATTTATTGTAATTTAATAACATATTTAAACCAAAACGGCACATAGCCGAACCTTTACGAGTTTCAAAATCCAATTCTTTCAGGGCTAAAGGCCTCCAAACAAGAAGCCTTAAAAATCAACAAGATAAATTTCAAGTGACTAGACACGCAGCTAAAATTGCAAATAGATATTATAATCACAACTAGGCTGAAAGCCTCAAGGCGAAAGTCGATAGAACATACATATGCAAGGTGCAATACAAATATCTGAAGGCCACAATTAAATTTCAAAATTTTAAAATATATTACCAGAATCCTTTAAGGCAGAGGGCCGCCATGTTTTCCCTTAAGGTGAAATTTTGAGAGTAAGGCTTTAAGCGGCTGAAGGCCCACAGTTGATCAAAAAATACCTTAATTCTTGAAGTTGTAATTGGATGACATTGCACTAAATGAAAATATAGCACAACAGTAACTTTCAGCAAAATATCCACTTGCCAGAATTCAAACTTACTTATACGGGCTGAAGGACTTTGATTTACATAAAACAGTATAATTAAAAAAAAAACATCAGCTATAATAGATTAAGAACAGACCATTAAACACCCATGAAAGACAGGTGTTGGAACGAAATACACTTGCTCCAAACGACTTGCTAGCAACCAATCAGTACGTAAAGTCAAGGACGAACTGTTGTGGGCGTGATTATCCACAATGAAATAAGTATTAAGCTGTCAAAACTAAACACCGTATTCGACTGCGACAACAGGTGAAGAAAGGACACTGCCTGCAGTTACGTTAGTAGCCAGGGCAGGTAACCGGAACACCAACAGCCACAAGGCAGACAATTCCGCTGGCGCACTTGAATTGTAGAGAACCAATATAGTTAATTCCACCACACGGCGGCTCGGTATCACCACTACAAACACTGTGTGTTGTTCACAGGAGAAGGTCCCCAACAGAGAACCACCGAAACAAACGACACAACATGAACGGACGTGGCTTGGGTACGTAAGACCCCACTCAACTTTGACGTTCTGGGTCGGTGAGCCACGAAGCTCGTAGCGATCTGACAGCTCCACACACGCTCTGACACTGCCCACGGACCGCCAGCGCACCCAGCCGACTGTGCTGCACAGAGATATCCTCCCTGGTCCACACCAACCGACCGACTGCCTGCAGAATGCCGGCAACAGCTAGAATAGTAGTCAGTGGAAATAACGCCAACTACACACACAACCTGACAAACCCTTGCACAAAAATCTGAACAATTCCCAACAGTAATTGGCACGCATGAAGCCAAATGTCTTCCACACACACACACACACACACACACACAAACACACACACAATCGGCGAGCTAAAACGCATCGTCCAGTTGGACGACCGACCGACGATCCACCAAGACTGCGGCCCGGCTCAAGTGATGCGTGGAGAAAATGGTTGGGCGAGTTATGTCGCCGCAGACTTCGCTGCTCCAACCCAACTGCACTAGTGCCGCATTGCAACTCCCCGACTGGCAGGTCCGGACTGCGCTCAAGACGCGTTCCTACTGACTGGCAGTCCGAACTCGCGACCCGAACTCGCTTGCAACAGACGAATACCGGTAAGTAATACCAGTCGATCAAAGATACTAGAGGTTAAATACCGATACGCGCTGCTAGCGCCGCTCACGATCAGGTAAAGCAGCAACTCAGTGACACCAGTAATTTATTTTAACGTAATGAGGTGGAAGTACGTTAAAAACAAGATGTAAAATAGATGATGGGGGGAAGATGAGCCACACAGCTCATAACTAACCTAAGGACATCATACAAATCCATACCCCAGGAAGGATTCGAACCTGCGACCGTAGCAGCAGCGCGGTTCCGGACTGAAGCGCCTAGAACCGCTCGGCAACAGCGGCCGGCTGCTAAGATCCCTCGGCGGAAGTTCGCCGGAGTTGTTAACAAGCAGACTTCATTGCAGCGACACTCGCATCACACGGAGCTGGCTTCGGCGACGGCGGGCGTGCGATAGGCGGCTGACCCGTCACAGCAGCCAGCGGCAGCGCGGGGTGCTGCGCGGTACGCGACTACTGCTGTATTGGCGGCGTGGGACGAGGTGTAGCGGCGCGTGGCCGTATAGCACGCTCTCACTTGCCGTCACGGCCTGACACGTTGTCGGGGTCGGCCCCAGACGCGTCCAGCGGAAACAACTAAGCGACCCGCGGAACATAACCGCTAGGCATTTCTGTGGTTGCCAGCGCATAGGAACGGCAGGAGAATACCGATTCGGATCGAACTGTGATAAATATCCACTCGCTGTCACCACTTTGTACATTTCAGGTTGATACCAGGGGCTCCGGGGGCCAACCAGTGTGGTTTTCCTAGACGTGAAGTGCGAAGGGCTGTGATTCAGAGAACAATGGTTTTCATTCTCAAAAACTACTACTAAAGGGTGCAATATTCACGGAAACGGACTACTGCCACAAACGAATAGCACTTCGCCCCCAATAGGAAGGACGGGACTGCATTAGCAGCTGGCAGGCAAAAGAGCGACCCGCTGTCGCGAGAGCCGCTACCTTGTCGACCCTTTTGCGTACCTCACGTGACGGCAAACGGTCTCCCATCGGTGGGTTCTACATCTACATTTATAGTCCGCAAGCCACCCAACGGTGTGTGGCGGAGGGCACTTTACGTACCACTGCCATTACCTCCCTTTCCTGTTCCAGTCGCGTATGGTTCGCGGGAAGAACGACTGTCTGAAAGCCTCCGTGCGCGCTCGAATCTCTCTAATTTTACATTCGTGATCTCCTCGGGAGGTATAAGTAGGGGGAAGCAATATATTCGATACCTCATCCAGAAACGCACCCTCTCGAAACCTGGCGAGCAAGCTACACCGCGATGCAGAGCGCCTCTCTTGCAGAGTCTGCCACTTGAGTTTATTAAACATCTCCGTAACGCTATCACGGTTACCAAATAACCCTGTGACGAAACGCGCCGCTCTTCTTTGGATCTTCTCTATCTCCTCCGTCAGACCGATCTGGTATGGATCCCACACTGATGAGCAATACTCAAGTATAGGTCGAACGAGTGTTTTGTAAGCCACCTCCTTTGTTGATGGACTACATTTTCTAAGCACTCTCCCAATGAATCTCAAACTGGTACCCGCCTTACCAACTTATTAATTTTATATGATCATTCCACTTTAAATCGTTCCGCACGCATACTCCCAGATATTTTACAGAAGTAACTGCTACCAGTGTTTGTTCCGCTATCCTCATACAATAAAGGATCCTTCTTTCTATGTATTCGCAATACATTACATTTGTCTATGTTAAGGGTCAGTTGCCACTCCCTACACCAAGTGCCTATCCGCTGCAGATCTTCCTGCATTTCGCTGCAATTTTCTAATGCTGCAACTTCTCTGTATACTACATCATCATCCGCGAAAAGCCGCATGGAACTTCCGACACTATCTACTAGGTCATTTATATATATTGTGAAAAGCAATGGTCCCATAACACTCCCCTGCGGCACGCCAGAGGTTACTTTAACGTCCCTAGACGTCTCTCCATTGATAACAACATGCTGTGTTCTGTTTGCTAAAAACTCTTCAATCCAGCCACACAGCTGGTCTGATATTCCACAGGCTCTTACTTTGTTTATCAGGCGACAGTGCGGAACTGCATCGAACGCCTTCCGGAAGTTAAGGAAAATAGCATCTACCTGGGAGCCTGTATCTAATATTTTCTGGGTCTCATGAACAAATAAAGCGAGTTGGGTCTCACACGATCGCTGTTTCCGGAATCCATGTTGGTTCCTACATAGTAGATTCTGGGTTTCCAAAAACGACATGATACTCGAGCAAAAAACATGTTCTAAAATTCTACAACAGATCGACGTCAGAGATATAGGTCTATAGTTTTGCGCATCTGCTCGACGACCCTTCTTGAAGACTGGAACTGTCTGTGCGCTTTTCCAATCATTTGGAACCTTCCGTTCCTCTAGAGACTTGCGGTACACGGCTGTTAGAAGGGGGGCAAGTTCTTTCGCGTACTCTGTGTAGAATCGAATTGGTATCCCATCAGGTCCAGTGGACTTTCCTCTATTGAGTGATTCCAGTTGCTTTTCTATTCCTTGGACACTTATTTCGATATCAGCCATTTTTTCGTTTGTGCGAGGATTTAGAAAAGGAACTGCAGTGCGGTCTTCCTCTGTGAAACAGCTTTGGAAAAGGTGTTTAGTATTTCAGCTTTACGCGTGTCATCCTCTGTTTCAATGCCATCATCATCCCGGAGTGTCTGGATATGCTGTTTCGAGCCACTTACTGATTTAACGTAAGACCAGAACTTCCTAGGATTTTCTGTCAAGTCGGTACATAGAATTTTACTTTCGAATTCACTGAACGCTTCACGCATAGCCCTCCTTACGCTAACTTTGACATCGTTTAGCTTCTGTTTGTCTGAGAGGTATAGGCTGCGTTTAAACTTAGAAAAGCTCTCTTTGCTTTCGCAGTAGTTTCGTAACTTTGTTGTTGAACCACGGTGGGTTTCTCCCGTCCCTCACAGTTTTACTCGGAACGTACCTGTCTAAAACGTATTTTACGATTGCCTTGAACTTTCTCCATAAACACTCAACGTTGTCAGTGTCGGAACAGAAATTTTCGTTTTGATCTGTTAGGTAGTCTGAAATCTGCCTTCTATTACTCTTGCTAAACAGATAAACCTTCCTCCCTTTTTTTATATTCCTATTAACTTCCATATTCAGGGATGCTGCAATGGCCTTATGATCACTGATTCCCTGTTCTGTACATACAGAGTTGAAAAGTTCGGGTCTGTTTGTTATCAGTAGGTCCAAGATGTTATCTCCACGAGTCGGTTCTCTGTTTAATTGCTCGAGGTAATTTTCGGATAGTGCACTCAGTATAATGTCACTCGATGCTCTGTCCCTACCACCCGTCCTAAACATCTGAGTGTCCCAGTCTATATCTGGTAAATTGAAATCTCCACCTAAGACTATAACATGCTGAGAAAATTTATGTGAAATGTATTCCAAATTTTCTCTCAGTTGTTCTGCCACTAATGCTGCTGAGTCGGGATGTCGGTAAAAGGAGCCAATTATTAACCTAGCTCGGATGTTGAGTGTAACCTCCACCAATAATAATTCACAGGAACCATCCACTTCTACTTCACTACAGGATAAACTACTACTAACAGCGACAAACACGCCACCACCGGTTGCATGCAATCTACCCTTTCTAAACACCATCTGTACCTTTGTAAAAATTTCGGCAGAATTTATCTCTGGCTTCAGCCAGCTTTCTGTACCTATAACAATTTCAGCTTCGGTGCTTTCTATCAGCGCTTGAAGTTCTGGTACTTTACCAACGCAGCTTCGACAGTTGACAATTACAATACCGATTGCTGCTTGGTCCCCACATGTCCTGACTTTGCCCTGCACCCGTTGAGGCTGTTGCCCTTTCTGTACTTGCCCAAGGCCATCTAACCTAAAAAACCGCCCAGCCCACGCCACACAACCCCTGCTACCCGTGTAGCAGCTTGTTGCGTGTAGTGGACTCCTGACCTATCCAGCGGAACCCGAAAACCCACCACCCTATGGCGCAAGTCGAGGAATCTGCAGCCCACACGGTCGCAGAAACGTCTCAGCCTCTGATTCAGACCCTCCACTCGGCTCTGTACCAAAGGTCCGCAGTCAGTCCTGTCGACGATGGTGCAGATGGTGAGCTCTGCTTTCATCCCGCTAGTGAGACTGGCAGTCTTCACCAAATCAGATAGCCGCCGGAAGCCAGAGAGGATTTCCTCCGATTCATAGCGACACACATCATTGGTGCCGACATGAGCGACCACCTGCAGATGGGTGCACCCTGTACCCTTCATGGCATCCAGAAGGACCCTTTCCACATCTGGAATGACTCCCCCCGGTATGCACACGGAGTGCACATTGGTTTTCTTCCCCTCTCTTGCTGCCATTTCCCTAAGGGGCCCCATTACGCGCCTGACGTTGGAGCTCCCAACTACCAGTAAGCCCACCCTCTGCGACCGCCCAGATCTTACAGACTAAGGGGCAACCTCTGGAACAGGACAAGCAGCCATGTCAGGCCGAAGATCAGTATCAGCCTGAGACAGAGCCTGAAACCGGTTCGTCAGACAAAGTGGAGAGGCTTTCCGTTCAGCCCTCCGAAATGTCTTTCGCCCCCTGCCACACCTTGAGACGACCTCCCACTCTACCACAGGTGAGGGATCAGCCTCAATGCGGGCAGTATCCCGGGGAACCACAGTCGTAGTCTGATCAGGGGATGCGTGGGACGAGCTGGCCGTCCCCGACAAACCCCTATCCGGACCCCCACAGTGGTGCCCATTGGCAACAGCCTCAAGCTGTGTGACCGAAGCCAACACTGCCTGAAGCTGGGAGCGAAGGGATGCCAACTCAGCCTGCATCCAAACACAGCAGTTGCAATCCCTATCCATGCTAAAAACTGTTTTGCAAACAACGTCTGAACTAATCTACAGAGAGCGCAAACAACTCAACAAAATTTAAACGGTTATTAAAATACAAGATTGCCTAGTAAATGCAGTAATGCTGCTACTTGCGCACTGCTGACACTGGTCGGCGGCGGTACTAAAACGCGATGCTACACTCTCAAATACTATAATACGCCCGAAATTTATGAATTAAACAATTCAAGTACCAAAAACACGAAAAGAATTTAAGAATTAAACTATGTAACAAATGAGTGAGCTAGGAGTATACGACTTGCTGCTGCAGCTGCTTATCCAACGGCGGCAGGGAGCACACTGACTGTGACCAACCGACACTGGCCGTTCAAAACAAAAACAGAAGACAAACGACTACGCGAATTTACACTACTCAGATATCTGGCAGAAAGTTGGCACCTCTCACTCAGCAATACCGTGGTGGCGTCCCTACCTCAGAGTAATAGCGTGGTAGCCGGCCACGAGTACTGCAGAGTTGTTCACACAACTGCTCACGATACTGCCTTAGGGTAAGTTAAAATGATGGAAGTGAAGTACAATAAAAATATTACTATCATTAGGCGTCGCACCATGTACAGTATCCACAACCAAAAGTATTCAATTTCCCGAAACAGAAAGAACACGATACTTAACCTAGAAGGCTAACTCAAAATGTTTCAATACTGTAACAGGCTTTTGTTGAAAATCCGTTCTCCCTATACCATATTGCTTCATACGGATGCACTTCAATTATAACTAAGTTTTTTTGTTACATGCTTATCACCAGACTGCATATGTACCGGAAACTTTTTAGCGTTCACTCCTTTGAATGTTGTAAACGTAAATATGCTTTAGTTCAATGTGTGCTGGATGTCCCAGGAGAAAAGTTAGATATTCATCGATATGACATGCCTCAAGAACTATGAGCTCTTTTTCGTCTTCAGTACTGCGGAACAAATCTCTTCTACTGCAATTCCTTTGCTTCCCATATTTTGAGAGCTTATTGTATGGGCCAAAACAAGAAAACAGTTACTGGTAAACATTTTCTAGTGGGCTCTAAATGCTGATCTAAGGGCTATCAGTACTTTTTCAATCTCTTGCGCTGAAGAAATGCTGATTGTCCGTAAGGAGTGCCCATGCTCGCTATACAGTTTTGCTTCGAATGTTCGTCCCCACCATGCTTTTGAATACTGACCTTTCCTGCTGGGACAGGCAACTGCATAGCAAAAAAATAATTGAAAGAACTTGGCACACATCCTGCGTGAACTTCAACTAGCTCTAACAGAACTTCAATGTAAATACATTTAAGAACAATGTTCATCATTTGAGTTACGTACTACTTCACATTAATTCCATTGTGAGTCGTCCAGATTGTAACAATGTCGATGCAGGCTTGCTCCTTCGCTGCTCGCGCAAATTCCTCTTGTCTTCTCCTAACCTCCCGATGCAGGATTATCGGCGCGGATGAAAAGAACAGACAGGTGGGGTCGATGTGAATATGAGAGTGAAAATTTACCTTCCCAATAAATTTTTTTATGACGCCTTTTAATGTACACTTGAAATATTCATTTTTAAACAATTCAGGTATGCTGGATGTCGTCATATGTCCGCTCGCTACCAGTTATAGAAACAGGTGAAGATACAGAAATTAATCAAATGAAGAGCGCGTCTATTCTTTCTTATATCAAAACATCTCTGCCAGAAAGTAACTAATTAATTTACCTTTTCCTTAGCGTATATATAGCTTACTTGTACAAAATGAAAAGAATGTAGAAAGAAGAAGTTATTCGAATGACGAGGGGATATTGAAGCGCTCACGTTTAACATTACTAACATAGCTAAATACAGTAAATAAGGTAATTATTGAACAAACTGTTACAGACAGAGAGTACTTACATGTTGTCAGTACAAGCACAGAGACTAAGTAGGCACGAAGAAAATCCAAGTCACATTTCACGCGTTTTTAGCGACATGATCCCCGTTTTAGACTGTTGTGATTTCGTTAAATACAAACGTCCTGAAGGGTCATTAAAGAGTTCGCTGGATTCGTATCAAATAGGGCTCTGATGAAATATTTCACCTAAAACATTCAGAAACAAACTGTCTTTTCGTTAATGATCATCCATTCCACAAAAAACGAAAGGTAACCCTTTGATGTGTTACACCGAACAAGTCGTCTGGCCGTAAATTTAACTAATTACCTAGGAATTACATTATGAACAACCAAAATTGGAAACGACACAGAGAGAACTTTGTGGGGAAGGCGAACCGAAAACTGCCTTTTACTGTCAGAACACTTTTAAGATGCAACAGATGTACTAAAACTACCTACACTACACTTGTCCATCCTCCTTTTGAATACTAACACGCGGTGTTTGATCTTTACCATATAGGACTGTGAGTAAATCGAGAAAATCCAAAGGGCAGCACATTTTTTACTATCGAAAAATATGGGGAGTGACATGGACATGGTACAGGGTTTGTGTGGACATTAAAAAAGGAGAGGGGTTTCTGGCTGCGGCGGGAGCTTCGCACCTAATTTCAACACCAGCTATTTCTTCCTACTGACAATATTTCACGCGTTGCTCCAGAGTGGAGTAAGAGAATTATTGTGAAGGTGGTTCGATGAACCCTCTGCCAGTAACATAAATGTGAGTTGCAGTGTAGCCATGTAGATGTCGACAAGGAGTGGGCTATCATTTATTAGCGCAATACCAACTAAGGGAAGGCAAAATCCATTCCCATTGATGTATGTGCAGCTTTGCAAGAGCAAACAGATCTGTCGAAAAACTGTCAAATCTTGTATCCCGATCATTTTTACAAATGTACACACATCATATCCCGGATCTCAGTACAGTAACTAAAAATATATGCACATTTATGGGAAGACATGTTTATTATCGTTAGTTTACACGTACTCCCCTTTAGAAATACGTACATTTTTTTTTTTTCACATTGCATCAGAGAACTCTGTCGATTTGACTTTGTGAAGTTCTTGAAAGAATATCTGACTTGAATGGACTTCCAGCAATGTCGAATTTTATGAAGGTAATCGAACTCCTCTCAATTTTGTCATTTTCGCGTTAGGTGAAATTCGAAAGATCTTGGAAAACTCAAAAGATGAGGGTTTCTGTTGACGGAACGACTGACTGTTTTAGTTTATATTGGTATTTTGCTAGCCAAAAATTTAATTGAGGACAGGTCGGATCACCTTCATATATTGTGTTGCAAATCTGCAAGGCAATTTCTAATTTAAAGAAGGAACGTAATTGCAAACGAAAACATTCATGTAGTGTAAACATGTTGTTTTGGTCAGGTGCCATGGCTACATTCGGCAGACGTCTGTAGACTTTCTGGCTACTGACTTATCCGAAACTATTTGGAAATGTTCTTACAGGTTTAGTTTAATTTCTCACTTTGGAGGGTAGGATATTCACCAAAAGCTGGTTAGTGTTCTTTCACGTTACTTCCTAACTTCAGAGCTGTCTGTGACATTTCTGCTATTGCAGGTGATTGCCACGAAGCGCGTGTAAACTGCATTGCACGAAGTGAAACTTGATCTCTGCACACCATCCCTCAATTTTCACAGTCGAGTTTTAAAATGTCGCAGTATTCAGTCCTTTAGGAATACTGTGACCAATACTTTCAAATAAGCAAAGCGTCCTATTTTTAAGCCTCGTATTTATGATGAGCGCCGAGAAAGCATTTGTAAAACTTTTAACGTAAAGCAAGTTTTGACAGCGTTGTTTAACTCTTACGCTGACTTTATTCCTATCGAACGTATTTTGGGAATCCCTGTCCCTGTTGCCGCATTGCGAGAGACACTACCCGAGCTATCTTTGTCACCAACACCTATTCCAACCAGGTGGCGTGCCTCTTATCTCTTGTATTACTGGGATAATGTTAAAGTCAAGAACTGACCGTAAATACCCATACATTTATTGAATGTGGGAGTCCCAGGTCTACCACATATGGACTAATAATTACTGAAGGTGGAAGAATGTTTGTGGTTATCGTAGATGAAGTGGATGCTGCAGCAAAATGTAAAAAGAACAAAGTTATCGTTTCAAATCCTGACTCTCTCTGGAACCCACAAAGAGAACTCTCTGGCGAAAATGTAAAAGATTTTAAATTTTAACAGTTTTTGTTTGGAAATTCTTGGATTAAGTATGCGCATGTCTGTGTGTGACTTAACGTAATACTGAACTTCAGAGACGATTTTTATGTTTTAAATACCGTCAATTATTTCATGAAATACTGAAAATCGAATTTGTTCCCCCTGGAACCAGACGGGAAGCCTACACTTGTGTCGTTCACCATGAACCATGAGCCATGCTAGCCATTTAGAAATGCAGATCTTATTTTACCCAACTATCTTTGGATAGTTCATCTAAAGCATCTATTGTAGCTGGCGCATCTGCTGATCTTCACCCCAAAATCTAACGTATCTCCTTTTCAGCAAGTACTGGTATTTCTCTTCTGTATCGATTCCGTTGTAAAGTGGCTTTTATGTACACACTATCGAAAAAAGAGTGCACCTCATTTGGACAAAATTGAAGTTATTGAAATTGGTGTAGTTCCTCACATAAATCACTGTCCCAAAAAAAATTTCCATCTCTAACGGCTTTCTCTAAGTTATCATCCGAACCGTCAATACTAGGAGCGGTCCCAAACTGACTTCCCTAGTGTTTGTCTCTGCATCCTACATTTCCCAAAAATATTGTAACAGTACTTTCTTCTTTCCTGTTTGCACTTGTTGGCTTGGACTGCAACAATTTATCCTAGCTTCTTCTGATTTATTGGTGCAAATTTAAAATTATCCTCGCTTATTATCAAGGCCATCCTTGCATTTTTTGGTAGTTTTTAACCTCAAATTAAATTAAATTAATTTGAAATCCTCATTTTCAAATTTGTTTGAACTCTACATTGACCGTAACATCAGAAATTTTCTATAATGCTCAAGATTCCAGTAACCACATGACCGTGAATTAAATATTCCTTCCATTACCAGACAAACCATTCATTATTATGGTATTATCTTTGAAGTAGTGGCCAACAGATTTAACAACACCTATGCCCTAGAAAGTGGTTGAGCCTCTTAATATATGGATAACGGATAAAATCAAGTTCAAGTGTAATGAGCTCCAAGTATGTTGATAGTTATTAAGGCTGAGATAATATTTGCATGTCATCTTCGTACAATCACTGACACTGAAAATTTTTGCCCGTCCTGATAACGCTGCACTATGTGTGTAGCTATGGTTGGGTGTTGGGGTGCTCCATTCGTGCATTTCGTTGTACTGGGGCTCTGCAATTCACACACTATCTGTACCAGTATAGGAAAGAATAGTGCACGAATGTGGGTTCCCAGCAGCAAAGTCTAGTAGGTAACAACACGGTGCATGACGTGCACAAATGGAAATAGCTGAACTGGTCCTGCTTGTGCAAGAAAGAAAAATCTGGTTTATGTCAACTGTTAAACAGCTGTTTACAGTTCAGAAGGCCACGGCTTTTACCAGGAAGCTCCTTCACAAGGGTTCCAGTGAAACTCCCCTTCTGCATGCAAACACGACCGTCAGCGACAGCGTACTGCAAGGTGGCCGGCTCACCCTGCGAGTACACTGCGCCGTAGACAATCTTGCTTCAGGGGCAGCTGGGGCTTTCACCGAAGATTCCTGGTGAGTGGCAACAGAAGAATGAGCAGCAAAGAAGTTCGAAGACGGACCATGGTGCCACATGATTCAAGAAATGATGAGAAGGTAACAGGTGGTCAACTGAACACAGAGCTTAAGAGTAGTAACTGCAGTACACTGTACTATCATGTATTGATATTTCTTATTACGCACACACATACTGCGCTAATCTCTTCTGAAAGAGATAAGGCGACAAAGGTTTAACAGATGTGAGACGTATTGGACTAGTAAAGTAGATATGAATAAGAATAATACTGACTGACAGAGTAGCTTGCTGACGAGAGGAAGGAGCAGAGAAAGTAAGATGTAAAACTGCATATATATTATGTATTTTCATTAGGAATTTTGTAACAGTTGACACGTAGGTACCGTAACACAGGAAGAGTTGGGTATAGCAATTAGGCACAGTACAACTAGTGTAACATGAATGTGGGACAAATTGATGATTTCATGCAGTCCGAACATTAGGCTGGTACATGGGGTCAGGTAGCACATTCTGTGTCACTAACGACCACAAATTTGGACTCAAACGTGAATACTAATTTGAGGAATGTATTATGACTTATCGCCGGGATCCTGAGTAGAAGGCATTCACCACTGCCAAGTAACTGCTAGGCCTAATTATTGCCTGCAGGAATGGTACTGTGCTAGAGTGAAAAACTTGTAGAAATAGGGAATCTCTGGAAAGGAGTATTCAGAATCCCCTACGCAAGTTAAAGATGAAGAATAACATATGAGAATTGGTCATAACAAAAAAAGTTATGTGAAGGAATGTCGCTAACAGCCTTGACTCTCCATGATCGGGTCATGAGCCGTAATTATGAGGTCCTGGAGGATCTCGATCGCCAGCTCCAAGTCCTCAATTGAAGAGCCAAATAGGACACTACAACGAAGGCTGAAGAATCAGGTCTCTGACTGGGAACTATATCCCTCGACCAAAATCTCTCTTCAGACTCAAAAGAGAAAATCTATTGACGCCACAAGTGGCCGCTATTTTTGTGGATTGTTCTTCTGATTTGCACCCAGCCTAGCTTGGCGTGGCTCAAAAGCAACTGCGATGGCTGGTGTAGTCTTATTCCCTGGTACAGCTTCCACCTGTCGAAAAGAGGCTACATTACTGTCACCTAACTGTCACTGAACATCAAGAGCTTGTGTTAACTGTATAATACGATGAGGTTGCTAGTAAGCGACGACTTTCTTGTAGTTATTTTGTATATTGGCAGCTTTCTTAATACAAGCTCGTCTCCCAACTGGTAAGGTAGCAATCTGAGCCTTCATTAACTCTTTCTATATATCTTTACCTCTATTAACTATTTCTCTGCATACGGTCAGTTTTTTTCATTTTCTGGTGTATCTTTTTCTGTATGGTTTCTCTCTTCTCACTACACCTCAGACTTCTCCCAGCTCGAAATCTACAGCCACCATTTGCAGTACAAATTGGGAACTCGTCCCTCTGCACGGCGTATTGCCTGCTGACTCACACTTCAGTGCCACTGGCAGAGATACATTTGTCCACAGCCGACAGACACGCCCTCACCGGCAACATGGTGACGCGGCAGCGGAAGCTTGCATTCAACAGCAGAGGGAACCACAGTGGGGAATCTCCACCGCGTTGCCCACTAACGACTGCAAACCAGCGTCAGTAAAGCTGTCATTCTAACATAATCGGTCCTTCTTCCGCTATACTACACATACTTCCTCAGCAGAGACTCCTAGCCCGCACAAAGCTATCTCAGCTATCGTGTCACAGATCGAGCGAGGTGGCGCGGTGGCTAGCACAGTGGACTCGCACTCGGGAGGACGACGGTTCAATCCCGCGTCCGGCCATCCTGATTTAGGTTTCCCGTCGTTCCCCTAAATCGCTCCAGCCAAATGTCGGGATGGTTCCTTTGAAAGGGAACCACCGGCTTCCTTCCCCATCCTTCCCTCATTCCACGAGACCGGTGAACTCGCTGGTCTCCTCCCTTAAACAACCTAACGCCCCCATCCTGTCATAATTGGTGTGTGTGAAGCTTCTCTGACGCAAAAATGCTGTAAAATAAATGGGGGTTTGACATGAGTTAAACCCATACAAAACTAGCTGCCTTACTTGTAGCTGATCACAGAGCTACTCACAATTCACGTGAACCAAATCATTTGCACACTGTATTCCACACTTAAAATGTAGTATCGTATTAGCTTGGAGCATTTCAATGTATTGTCTCGAGGATAAAGGGGTGCAAACTAAGTTCACAAGAATTCTAGATCTCATCCACTCTTAATATTCTGTTAAGTAAATGGATACATAATCACACGCTTTACTTACATGTAACATTCAACAAACCATGTCTCTATATTATCATCCCCACACAATATACACAACAATTACGACTTACCAGCATTCACGCCAGAGATATTACTTGACGGGTGGAGAGACACTGGAGACAACACGGAGGCTTATCGCCAATCGTTCTTCCCGCAAACCATTTGCGTATGGATCAGGAAGGTACCCTCCGCAACAAGCCGCAATGTGGCTTACCTAGTGTAGACAGATGTTCAGCTGTATAAGAGCAGTGAGATATGCTACTACTAAGCTCTTACAGCTGAACGGAAATAGGATTTTAATTGCACGTGTTTGAAGTTGCAGCTAAGAGAGACCTAACATTGCCCACGTTAAATACGATAGTGAAGTATCTTGTGTAAAGAAATACAATGTTTAAGTTAACCACATAACGTGCAACAATATAAATGCAGTGCAACGATGCTAGCCAGCAACCTTATCACCGTAATCAAGAAGGAAGTCTCTTCCCTGTGACCATCGCATTCCTACATGAAGCGCCTGTACTGAACTGATCAGCAGGTCTTCACAGCGGTAAGCTGAAGCAGGCTGTGTCCAGCCCGAAGCGACCCCTTGTCTGCCGACCCGACGGCTGCCATCAAGATTTCTTATTGGCTGTCTCGCGTCATACCTCAGGCGACTTGTCGAGACCTAACACACCGTATTCAGCCAGCGACATACTGCTCCAGGCGACAGCTGGGGGGCTACCGGCTGTCCGAGACAGCCAAGTACCTACTGACGCATGCACGAATTCGTGGGCAAGAAATTTGCGTAACATACGAGAAGCAATACAACCTGCCTGCTGCACGTGGATTTTCCTACCTAGAGTGGCAGCATTTTTATTTAACGTCACAGGATCATAATATATAATACTTCGTAGTTATACTTGCTAAGCTGCAGTGCCCTTCTAGTGAATCGACTAGTGCGGCCCGTCAGATTTAAGAAGCATGACTGCAAAACTATCAGAAATTACTGTTAAACATGTTCGCTCTAAGGGCATCAAAAGCACACCGGATATTACAGTTAATGAACATTTCCCTGCAGTATACTAATTTCTGCTTTTTAATTTGAGGAGATGCGCAACAAATTATGCTGTTTTTATCGCTGACTCAAAACACACTATAGCATAATTGATAGCGATGCGTGACACTATCCTTGGTAGTACAGAAGAAATAAAGAATGAACCGAAGAATGAAAAAACAGTGAAAGGAACAATTTCGGTTCTGTAAGACGAGAACATACGGCGACGGTGAACGGCTTACGGCAGCACGACGTCACGATCTCACGGGGACAACTGAACTCCCTCCCCCAGTCCGCCGTTTCTCGCCACAGCGCGGCCGACGCGCTCTCTGCCGTTGTCACTCGGCGGCTCCTTTCCCAACTGCCGTCCCTCAGGCAAAACACGCGATACACTAATCGGCAGCCAAGTCCCAGTCGATTATTCGAAGAATCGTGCCAAACGACAACGCAAATCTGACCGGCATTGAATACTCACATATAAAATACAATACAAAAACTCGCAAGACAATAGCTTTACCCTGAGCGCAGAAGGACAAGCGCACTAACTGCTGTTCTCTCGAGTACCTGACCTCGTCTGAAACATCCCAGTTTCCCAACTGCCTATGCTCTCTTTGGTAGCATGTTTCTAATTTTACAATCACGCTGCTTCCAGCCTCTGCACCATTCTTCCCATCCCATTACCGCCTCCGTAGAGCACACTCCGATTTCTCCATGATCGTTACTAGGATTGATCCTTCTCTTAAACTCATCTTCGATCCCGTTTCCGTCATCTTTAGTTCTCCCTTCGGATACTACGGTTGGCAGAACATCCAGTTTCCTGGCTGCTGCCGCTTATTACTCCTATCCTGCTGCCCACTACATTGCCTGTTACTTCCCGCCGCCTCCCTGCTAGGCTAATTTCCACGATTGAGGGAATTAGCCTGAAAATCATTAATATCACACTGGACTCACTCCCGGTCGGCTCTCTGCCAGCTCCTATCTTGTCTTCAATTCCCGTAATTACTTGCATTACCGGCACCTCTGTTCTGTTAGCAAGTTGCACCATCCATCCGTTCCACGTACTGAAGAAAGCTCTCTCCGTAGTTACCGTGCGACAATAGACCAAACGCCACAGGAATAGTTTATTTTGTGGCTTGTTATGAAACCGTAGTGCTTCCCTGACTGCTCAATGTGACCTCAACAAATGCCCTGGGCCGGTGCAGCGGCGACCGCGTGGGCTGCGCTTCCACGTGTTTGTCGGCGCGGCGCGCAGCTGCGGGTCTCACCCTGTAGTCCTCGCCTGCCGGTCTGGCTGGTCAGCAGACCAGGTCCCGGAACCGAGCCCGCCACTGCGACGGTGCGGGAAAATAATATTGCAAATGTCGTTGGGCAATATACAGAAATACTGTGGCTCTCACACCACACGCCTCTAATACTACATATGGGTGAAACACTGCAGGACACAGAACCACGCAGGCTAGTGAACGGCAAGCACGCGAATTGGACGTTGTTGAAGGAAACGCTTGATAGTCGTATTCCGGACACCTACGATATTATAAACACGCAACAGATTGGTGGTGAGGCAGTGGAGGCTCTTACTACTGCCGTCCAAGAAACAGTGACTGACGCCATTCCACGTACAATACCAAAACACTCTACGGCCCTGTCCCAGCAAATCCTGGGCCTCATCTCAACGAGGAACCGCCTCAGGAGATACTGGCAGCGTACCAGGCGCCGTTCTATAAACTACATGTCTGACTCCAGGCTATAATGCGGGACAAAACACAAACATTTCGAAACAATGGAGAAACTCTCAGAGCTAGGTACCACACGTCCCGGCGTATGGAAGCTAGCCACACACTTCACCAGGGAGGAACATTACATACCCACTCTACAAGGACCACACGGTCCAGCTTACTCCGCGACGGAGAAGGCAGAGCTTATGGCCACAACACGAGCAGCGTCTTTGATGCCGAATCTGGCTTCTTCCGATCCAATATTCACAGTTGAAACGGACCAGGAGGTTACACGACTCTTAGCCCTGCCCACGCGTGACGAAATTACACGCACTAGCACAAATGAAATTACACTGGTTATCAACCATACCAACGCTAGGAAAGCGTGTGTTCTGATGGCATTCAAAACCGTGGCCTCCAGGAGTTCACGGATAGAGCCGTAGAATACCTTGCACACAACGAATGCCATCCTGAAACACCAACTCTTCCCTGACTTTTCGAAGGCGGCCAAGGTCCTGATGTTGAAGAAGCCAAGGAAGGACCACTCCCTCCCACAAAATTACCGACTCATCAGTCTGCTGTGCTCGCTCAGCAAGATTGTTGAGAATGTAGCATTAAAACATCATCAGGCACTGCATCGCCAATGACACCCTATGACCGGAGCAATTCGGTTTTAGGAATCACCACTCAACACAACTCCTCCGCGTATTCTAACGTATACCACACTGCTACAACGCGAACAAAGCCACAGGGGCCGTATTCCTGGACATCGAAAAAGCTTTCAACCGTTTTTGGCAGAAAGGTGATATGCGCAAACTAAGCAAAGCTGGTTTCCCGGACGGACCCATACCATTCGTATCTCACGAACAGGTGTTTCAACACAGACGCGCAGGGCAAACAAACGACAACACTATATCCAAGCTGGAGTACCCCAGGGAAGCATCCTAGGGCCCATCTTGTTCAACCTGTACATTAACGACTTCCCAGCAACGTTACCCATCTACGCGGGTGACACAGCGATCCTTGCGCAAGATTAGAAACAGTCGAACATTAATGCACGAATACAGACGGCGCTCAGAATGCCGAGCCGTGGTTGGAACTAGGGCGTATTAGAGTAAACGTCGACAATCGTGAAGCAGTTCCTTTCACACGCAGACCGAAACTACAGTGCAAACAACACTGTAGACATAACACTACATACTCTCCTAATACGTTTCCGAGAGAAAGATACCTCTGTCTGGCTGGACTGGAAACTTACATGGGTGGACCACATCGAATTCGTTGGCAACGGAGCGCACTCGAGGCTCAAACAAATGTACTCAATGCTCAACAGGGAATGTACACTGAATATGAGGGTGTCGAGGTCCATATACACGACTCTGATTTGACCTATGATGTACGCAGCTCCGTCTGGGGATAGGCAGCTCCTACACATCTGCGCCGCCTGCATATCTTTCAGATCAAAGTGCTACGCATCATTAGCAAAGCTCCACGCTACACACGCACCGTGGATCTTCACAAAAATACAACCTTGGTATCCTCAAGGAAGTATTTAAAAAAAACACGCCACACGAGTATACAAAAACTCTAGTTGTTTTATCCTTACTCTGGAAAACTATGATCACAACCATAGGTGGAAGCATAAGCGGCCAAATCTAGGGCATAACCACCTATGTCAAGGTAACTACACCAACAAGCGACTAACGTCCGGAAGCCCCTGCATATCAGCAACGTCGACTGGATATGACAGCTGCCACTGAATCCGACCAACTGGCTACAGCAGAGAAACCGACGAGCTCGCCCACTGACGCACAAACAAATCGCCAACATCGCCCTACACTCTGAATCTGATATATGACCTATCGGACACAAAACGGTAATGAACCTAACTGTTACAGGTATGCTGACGCTGACGGAGAGGTCAACACCGGCACCCAGCGGCAGCCGCCGAGTAACAGCACCGCACAATGTCACAGGCATCGACATGCATGATACCCACTACTAACAAAGTCTACCCTTGCATGACCGAGATTTTTTCCCTTGGCTCTTGCCTTGGCATTTTCCTTTCCTCTGCCCTTCAAACCACTACCCTTCGTTCGATCTAATCTGTCTCCAGATGAACGCATACAAATGGTTAACCTCAACCAGACGTACCCAAACATCGCAGTACCCACATCCTGCGACACCTCCACGTTAGTGGAAACTAATTCTTCTGCAGAGATGGCAGCAAACCTTTAGAGTTGGTCATCACGCCGATGTGGGCGTGGAGGGTCTCCACTTCTTATAAAAATAAAGCCCTCTACGAAACTGCTGGTTTGTTGCACGTTAATTAGTCAAGAAATTACTGTACATTCGCTGATTGGCAGTTGCGGGAAAACTTGTGTAAGCTGTACCTTATATATAAAGCCCAGGTAGCACCGCCGCCAGGCTCTTCGTCATACAACGGCTGCCATTCAAACCCCGCTCGCAGCCAAATCCCTACTCTCACATTTAAACACAACCTGTCGCGTCACACCCCCTAACAGGTCTTGTGTGCACTACACGCAGTAAGCGACTACTTCGGTTGTGAAATTTGTGAGGCGTTTAAGCGGGTCGTCTCTTCAGGTTGACTAATAGCTTTTCACATTACAGACTAACTGCCTGCCAAAATGGAATTTTCTCAGGGCGTCTTCCTCTGCACAAACGGGATATAGCGAAGGTAAATTTGAAATTACTGAACTGCAAGAGCATCCAAATGAATGTCCCATTATTAGGATCGCTTGCCGAAGATAATTATGTTCAGATAGTTTTAGCAACAGGAGTTACTTGATACCAAATGTGAAAAGCAGCGACATCCCAGGTTCACATGGAACATCTATGTGGTCGTTCCTCGTTTCTAGCCGTAAACCACTTCATAATATCTATCCTGACCATCACAGACCCCGGACATGAACTTTAGCAGGGGCAGGACTTTTAGTGTTAGATCGCTTCAGGAAATATTGTTTAATACCGTTATCGATTTTCCTAATTATGCTGTTGTAATGGGGTGGTAGTCGCTTCCACTTCAAGATACAGATGGGGAGAGTTGTGGCATCAAAACTGCTACCGGAGACAGGGATTCATATCGAACTATCTTGACTATCTTGCACAAAAATTTCCTTGCACAGGTAAGTAGAGAAGTAACCCGTGAAGGTAATGTATTAGACCTAGCAACGAACAGACCCAAACCAATCAATCAACGTAGAGGGAGGTATCAATGATCATAAAGCTAGGACTACGGGTTTTGCAAAGGATGTTAAGAAGGATAGGAAGAAATCTTTGCTCAGCAGGAGAGACAAGATACAAATAGTGGAGTATCTCAGCACGCAGCACCTATATTCAATGATGAGCACCGAGATCTAGATGAAGGTAGGAATCCGAAAGAAGCTTCCGAGGGCTTCAGGCACAAGAGAGAATCACCGCCTTTTAATATTCGTGACAATGAAGTGCCCTTGAACGAAGAAAGCATCTGCGATTCGAGGAAAGTCAAACCCTACCTGACAAAATCGGAACAAATCCAAAACCACGTTAAGCAGAGCAATGAGAGAAGCAGTAAATTATCTTGAAATTAAAAATTTCAAGAGATGATCCAAGGAGAAACCCTATGACATTTTGGTATTACATAATGTAAGTAAGCGGTACCAAATTGTTCACACCCACAGTGGCCACAAAGACAACCAAACGGATTGCTTACACGGCGCCTGAGTATTGCACAGATACTCGAATATCTCCACGGCAGATGTTACAGGAGAGGCGGTGTGCTCCAAGCAGCGCCCTGTTACTGAAATTCCGAGGAAGCACTGTCCGGGAAAAGTCCGTCAAAACGTACTACCTCCCCCACATACAGGTTGCGTCGAAGACCGCGACGTGAAAATTCCAGGAAATACAGCAACCAGTTCAGCTTACCGTAATCATCGTGCACGCCAATCGCTAGTGGAACAGGGTGAGGTGGAATCACTGCGATTTACGTAGTGCCTTCCGTCGAAAACTATTAGGTGGTTTGCGGAAAATTTTTTAGGTTTCGATGATTGCCAATGCACTTTTAGGATTCCACCGGTTTACTTCAACGTTACAGATCTCGAAGCTACAATCACCTAACATTGAATATTGTGTATGCACTGAAGGGAATAGCGATTTACATCACATCCGAATGTTTGCAGCAGCACTACGTACAATATCACGAGATATCAATTCACATAACATGTTCACGGTATCAGAACTTGGGAAGTGAACACGCTCATCCATACTAATTCTGAAAGTAGCAAATATTGTAGTAAAAAGAAAGATATATAATCAATCGCTGCAGCAACTATTTTAGCACTATTCACAAAATATAAGGAAAGGCAATCACACGTACATACCGTTCGTCACAGGACAATGACGTGATATATCCAAAGCGCCACACTAACGATACAAGTTTGATGATACGCGTCAACGACAAACCATTCACACCACTAGCAGAAACTTCCTACGAAACACAATGCATACCCTTACAGTCCACGAAGTAAATTTACGATCGCCGTTGGAACTATAACAACGTAAATCAAGATAAAAATTGCTTGAGTTTATTCTACGATTAACCGTTGGCAATGTAGCCATATATGCACCGCGAAACTCGCTGACCATGTAGAGCGGACCAACGTATCATCCAAGCAATATTTGCGATCACAGCGGCCAAATCTAAAAAAAGTAAGGCTTACATTTACGCATTTCAAGACGAAAATTACAATCACACTAATTATTTTTCCAAAATTCACAAAATGGGAAGAAACGCATTTTTCTGTTTAATCCGTTCGATAACAGACAGTGTGGCAACATACGCAAGGCGAGGCTTACTCGAGGAACAAGGTGATTTCCATGCAACAGCGAGGCGACGTTTAGGAATGTAGCCTCAGATACAGTAACAAACGAAGGCTTTTAATTGCAGAATACACAGGGAGCATTACAATCCTTGCTAAAACTAATTTAGAGCAATTCATAAAGCAGATACAAATGCATTTTCTGTGTCTACCACTCGGTAACCGACAGTGTGGCAATATACGCAACGCGTGGTTTACTCAAAGAACAAGGTACTTTCCATGTAGCAGCGAGGCAACGTTTACGAACATACGCCATGATTCAACAACAAATCGAAGCTATTAATTACAGAATACACCGGGAACATTACAATAATGCTATAACTATTTTAGCGCAGTTCACAAAACGGTAAAGTATGTATTTTTCTGTGTCTACCGTTCGAGATTCGGCAGTGTGGTAATTTACGCAACGTGAGCCTCACTCACTATACGAGGTGGCTTCCGTGCGTTAGCGAATCAGTGTATCCGACCTTTAGATATGCCATAGCAATACCTTGAATTACACGTGATAACAGGAGATTTACAAGGGCTTGTGCAGCTATTATAACACATGTAGCAAAGCTTGAAATACCGTTTTCAGTTTGTGTATACTTTTAGCAAACACTACTGCAGGGATTTATGCGCGACGAGGGTCGCTGATGCGTCACTTAGCGATCCATGTTCTGTTAGGGAGAGAGCACACGTCCGAATATTATAATATTGTCTGGAAACTAGTGGGAGCTGAACGCCAAGTTGACTGCCATTTAACCTGTTAATATGAGGCACTTTAATGACAGTGAACCATGGAAGTAATATTTCTCGGAAAGTTCTTCAAAATCAAAGTTAGCTTACTGCGTAAATCTAACTACTTTATGTATGTAAATACTTCTGAATTGGACAATTGATACATAAGCTATACAACAAGGAATGTGCCCTGACAGCCATTTTCATCGTCATACTCGTATTTGCGGTTGTGCTTTTCAGACTGTGCACATAACAAATGCTCAAACCTGAGTACAGCAGCTGACACTACCCGACTGCCCTGGACGTCGCTCGGACGTGTCGCAGCGTCAACATTGGCGACCCAAGCGCCTGCTGAGAGCCGGCGCCTCACGTCCTCCACTGCCCCAGACTGGCCGTGGTTGCCTCTCGCTCCGCCAGTGCGGCTACACGGCGCCCCCTGTGGACTGAAGCCGCCAGATTCAAACCCGCCTCAGCCGCCGGTACCGGCAGAACAGGCTGTGACTGTCACAGCGCGCCCTCTCCCTCCAAACTTCTCACTAGATGAGCATTTCCTGGTGAACACGTGAGAACAGTGGATTTGTCACTAGGAAAACAGGTCACACAGCTTCAATGGGCACCAGTGTTGAGGTTTGCGGTAAATGCACTTCAGTTTCTTCTGAATTTGGCCGAAAGTCATGTCAGTATAATAACACAAAAGTTCCTATTCCGTATAGAGGCACAACAATATTTATACTTGCCAAACGACGTCTACCCTTAATGTAAGGATCTCCGGTCCTGGTCTCTTCATTAAAAAACAGGTCCAGTGGGAGTAGGTCTTGCCGTCAGAAGGTCTTGTACACACTTAATTTTGTATGTGGATGGCTCATCTATAGGTATTGGTGCGTGATTTGGCGATTGTCGTAATACGTGACGGATATCCATAATGAATTTTGCAATGCCCTGACATTGAAGATTCAACATTTTGCTCCGCCTTCGAACGCCACATGTTATTATTTACAAAAAAATTGTTCAAATGGCTCTATGCACTATGGGACTTAACATCTGAGGTCATCAGGCCCCTAGGCTTAGAACTACTTAAACCTAACTAACCTGAGGACATCACACACATCAATGCCCGAGGCATGATTCGAACCTGCCACCCTAGCGGTCGCGCAGTTCCAGACTGTAGCTCCTAGAACCGCTCGACCACCCCGGCCGGCTGTATTTCAAGGATTTCAACTTGATCCCTCTACCCGCTCCCAAGAAGAAAGGTTTTAAGAGACCGGACAACAATGTGATCCAACAAGCGTTCTGTTTTATCCAACTGAGGTACAGAACCCTACAAATGTCGCACGATATTTTAACAATCCATCTAGATCACAAACTTTTGCACTTCACTACTACTGGTTTCGGCTACTGCCAACTTTGGTTCTCTTACAAACAAAGACAGTGCCTTAACCAACAACGTTCAATTACCTGAAGCAAAACCTATAGCAGGCCACGTGGTATATAAGACAAACAAATATTGACATGATTAACGGGCATACATACCAACCACACGTACCATACAATATTCTGATGTGGGTATCAATGTCAAATTAAACATGTAGTTCCGTAGTTTTTCTTTTTTTGTTATGGTTTTAGGGCGCAAAACTGCTACAGTCATTAACGCCCGGTCAGTGACTTCGTAAAAGGTAAAAAACCGAAACTGGAAACCAGTAGCAACGGGAGCCAAACTCAAGAAAGTGGGAAAACTAAAAACAGAAGGGAAGCTTAAAAAACCACTACTGAAGGGGTGTTGCTTGGCCCCAAAATGAGCTTCAAATGACTGACGTCATCTCACTGGCACTAATAAACGCGAGAACGCGATTGGCTGAGTGTGTGTCATCTGCTAAAATGGAACATATATCAGGCGACAGCTGTAGACGGGCGCGTAACGGAGTAAAATAGGGGCAATCAAGTAAAAGGTGTCTCACCGTCCACAGTTGAGAACAGTGAGGACAGAGTGCGGGAGGATCGCCACGTAAAAGATGTCGGTGGCTAAAAAGACAGTGTCCTATCCGGAGTCTAGTTAAAATTACTTCCTCCCGACGACGAGTTCGGGAGGAAGAGGTTCAAGCACAGGGAAGAGCTTTCACGTCCAGCAATTTATTATTGGGAAGTGTCGACCAATGTGAATGCTTAAAAGAGCAACGACGACATAAAACACTCCGCAGATCTGCGAAGGGAATCATGCGAATAGCAGGCTGGAGAAGACAGACTGCAGCCTTGGCTGCTATATCAGCCGCCTCATTTCCACAGTTACCAACATGTCCTGGGATCCAGAGGAACGCCACATATATGGCCCCCAAGTGGAGCAAGGGGAGGCAGAACTGAATCCGGTGGACCAGAGGGTGGACAGGGTAGAGAGCTTGGAGACTAAGGAGAGAGCTGAGCGAATCTGAGCAGATAACATACTGTATCCGCTTATGGCGACGGATGTGTTGGATTGCCTGGAGAACAGTGTAAGCTCCGCAGTAAAAACCGAACACTGGTCGGGAAGCCGAAATCGATTTGGGGTGTCGCCAACAATATATGCACTCCCAACACCTAACGATGTTTTTGAGCCATCAGTGTAAATAAATGTGGCATCCTTCATTTGTGCACATAGAGCAGCAAATGCCCGACGATAAACAAGAGAAGGGGTACCATCCTTGGGAAACTGACAAAGGTCACGGAGCAGGCAGGTCCGGGACCAGAGCCAAGGCGGTGCTGTACCCCAAGTTGTCGGTCTTAGGAAAGTGGAATGAAAGAGAATGGAGCAGTTGATGGAAGCAAACCTAAATTCAAGGAGGCGTCTAAAGAAATGTCATGGACCAGATTAGCAGGCATGGAAGACAGATGGCTAGCATAACGACTCAGAAGGACTTCACGCCGATTGGACAGCGGAGGTTCAGCAGTCTCAGCATAAAAGCTTTCCACAGAGCTGGTGTAAAAAGCTCCAGAATCAACGTAATCCACGGTGGTGGACAGAGTCAAGAAGGCGAAGAATAGAAGGCCGAGCTGAGGAGTAAACTATGCTTTCATAGTCCAATTTCGAGCGCACTAAGGCGCGATAGAGGCGGGGAAGGACAACTCGGTCCGCTCCCCAGACGGTACCATCCAGGACACGGAGGGTGTTGAGGGATCACAGACAGTGAGCCGAAAGATAGGAAACGTGGAAGGACCAGCACAGTTTTCTGTCAAACATAAGACCCAAGAATTTAGCGACGTCTGCGAACGGAAGGTTGACAGGGCCTAGATGTAAGGAAGGCGGAGAAACTACGTACGACTGCAAAAATTAACACAAACGGTCCTACTGGGAGAAAAGCGGAAGCCGGTTTCGATGCTCCAAGAGCGGAGGCGATCGAGACATCCTTGAAGACGTCGTTCTAGAAGGTTGGTCCGTTCAGAGCTGTAGTAGATCGCAAAATCGTCCACAAAGAGGAAGCCCAAAACATTAGGAAGGAGACAATCCATACTTGGATTTATGGCAATGGCAAACAGTACAACACTTAGCACGGAGCCCTGGGGTAACCCGTTTTCTTGGGAGAAGGTTCAGGACAAAGTAGTGTTCACCTGCACTCTAAATGTGCGCTCTGCCATAAATTCACGAAGAAAAAGGAGCAGACGACCTCGAAAGCCCCAAGAGAACAGTCCGCGGAGGATGCCTGTTCTCCAACAAGTATCGTATGCTCTCTCCAGATCAAAAAATATTGCTACTGTTTGGCGTTTCCTGAGAAAATTGTTCATGATACAAATGGAGAGAGCAACAAGATGGTCAATTGCAGAACGATGCTTTCGGAAACCGCATTGGGCAGGTGTTAAAAGGCTACGGGACTCCAGCCACCAGGCTAAACGGCAATTCACCATATGCTCCAAAACCTTGCACACACTACTCGCCAGAGAAATGGAGCGATAGCAAGAGGGGAGATGTTTGTCCTCTCCAGGTTTGGGAACAGGAACGACGGTAGCTTCCCGCCATCTTCTGGGAAAAGTTCGGAAATGGTTCAAATGGCTCTGAGCACTATGCGACATAACTTCTGAGGTCGCCTAGAACTTACCACTAATTAAACCTAACTAACCTAAGGACATGACACACATCCATGCCCGAGGCAGGATTCGAACCTGCGACCGTAGCGGTCGCTCTGTTCCAGATGCAGCGCCTAGAACCGCACGGCCACTCCGGCCGGCTCTGGGAAAAGTACTGTCGGTCCAAATTCGATTAAAAGGCGAAGGAGGTAACACAAACTATGGTATGATAAATGCAGCAACATTTGGATGTGGATGCCGTCTGGTCCTGAGGCGGAAGAGCGAGAAGAATAGAGTGCATGTTGGAGTTCCCGCATGGAGAACACAATATTATAGCTTTCGCGATTTTAAGAGGAGGAAGCTAGAGGTTGCACTTCCGCTGCACGTTTCTTCAGGAGAAAAGCTGGTGGGTAATTTGAAGAGCTCGAAATCTCAGCAAAGTGTTGACCCAATGAGTTATAAATTGCGATGAGGTCCACTAATGTATCATGCGCGACAATGAGCCCAGAGACCGGGGAGAAACTAAGCGCGCCAGATAACCGTCGAATCCGACTCCAAACGTCCGAGGAGGGATGAAGGTGTTAAAAGAGCTAGTAAAGAAGTCCCAGCTTGCCTTCTTGCTATCGCGGATGACGCGACTGCATCGCGCACGGAACTGCTTATAGCGGATACAGTTGGCCAAAGTAGGATGGTGCCGGAAAACGCGAAGAGCACGTCGCCGCTCACGTATTGCGTCACGGCATGCCTCGTTCCACCAAGGAACTGGGGGGCGCCGGGACAAATCGT